>NC_048585.1:55988419-56183419 GCF_013265735.2 Oncorhynchus mykiss | reverse complement strand
AGACTATCACAGTGCAGGTGCATTTATACGGAGACTTGATTACACACAGGTGGATTGTATTTATCATCATTAGTCATTTAGGTCAACATTGGATCATTCAGAGATCCTCACTGAACTTCTGGAGAGAGTTTGCTGCACTGAAAGTAAAGGGGCTGAATAATTTTGCACACCCAATTTTTCAGTTTTTGATTTGTTAAAAAAGTTTGAAATATCCAATAAATGTCGTTCCACTTCATGATTGTGTCCCACTTGTTGTTGATTCTTCACAAAAAAATACAGTTTTATATCTTTATGTTTGAAGCCTGAAATGTGGCAAAAGGTCGCAAAGTTCAAGGGGGCCGAATACTTTCGCAAGGCACTGTACAATGGTGTTTGTTCTTCACAGGTTGCACTTTTCTTGTGGCAACAGGTCACACATCTTGCTGCTGTGATGGCACAGTATGGTATTTCACCCAGTAGATATGGGAGTTTATCAAAACTGGGATTGCTTCAAATTCTTTGTGGGTGTGTATAATCCGAGGGAAATACGTGTCTCTAATATATAATGTAGAATTTAACGGCTCTTTTCTGGATTTTTATAATTAGCGGGTATCAACCTGATTCTGCTCTGCATGCATTATTTGATGTTGTACATTGTACACAAAGGATATTTTTGCAGATTTTTTTCTCTCTCCATCTGTCTCTCTCTCTCTCTCTCTCTCTCTCTCCATCTGTCTCTCTCTCTCCCTCTCTCTCTCTCTCTCTGTCTCTCTCTCTCTCTCTCTCTCTCTCTGTCTCTCTCTCTCTCCATCTCCCTCTCTCTCTCTCTCTCTCTCCATCTGTCTCTCTCTCTCTCGCTCTCTCTCTCTGTCTCTCTCTCTCTCCATCTCCCTCTCTCTCTCTTTCTCTCTCTGTCTCTCTCTGTCTCTCTCTGTCTCTCTCTCTCTCCATCTGTCTCTCTCTCTCTGTCTCTCTCTGTCTCTCTCTCTCTCTCCATCGCTCTCTCTCTCTCTCTCTCTGTCTCTTTCCTTCTCTCTTGCCCTCCCTTTTACTTTGTCGTTGTCCTTCTCTTTCAGCTCCAGTGGTTCAAGGATGGCAAGTCCACTAAAACCTCAACCCCCCCACCCCCACCCCCCAAAAAAACTAAGAGACAGGGCTGGGACATTAACCAGACAAGTGTGTCATTGAAGTCTCTACCTTAAGGGTACACGTGTTACTAAAAGCATTCCATTTCAACACATTCATTCACATTTTACTCCGTCACTAACGTGTGTGGTCAGTGGTCAGAACGATATCTACCCACTGTGGTCAGCGGTCAGAACGATATCTACCCACTGTGGTCAGCGGTCAGAACGATATCTACCCACTGTGGTCAGCGGTCAGAACGATATCTACCCACTGTGGTCAGCGGTCAGAACGATATCTACCCACTGTGGTCAGTGGTCAGAACGATATCTACCCACTGTGGTCAGCGGTCAGAACGATATCTACCCACTGTGGTCAGCGGTCAGAACGATATCTACCCACTGTGGTCAGCGGTCAGAATGATATCTACCCACTGTGGTCAGCGGTCAGAACGATATTTACCCACTGTGGTCAGCGGTCAGAACGATATCTACCCACTGTGGTCAGCGGTCAGAACGATATCTACCCACTGTGGTCAGAGGTCAGAACGATATCTACCCACTGTGGTCAGCGGTCAGAATGATATCTACCCACTGCGGTCAGCGGTCAGAACGATATCTACCCACTGTGGTCAGCGGTCAGAATGATATCTACCCACTGTGGTCAGTGGTCAGAACGATATCTACCCACTGTGGTCAGAGGTCAGAACGATATCTACCCACTGTGGTCAGAGGTCAGAACGATATCTACCCACTGCGGTCACGATTAGTACTGCAGTTGTCTACGGGTTCCGGTCCACACACAACAGCTCTGGTCCTGCGAGGGCTGCCCTTCTCTCTGCCCATGGTGTTACTATGAGCACTGTGTTATCTAACAGATGCTGCTGTGTGTTGGTGGGTTAATGAAGGAGCAGGATCGGTCAGAGCTCACCTATAGCCTGCCCACCACAGAGACCTTGCTCCATTTGGGTCTGGCCTCCACTGAACATTGCCCCAAGCAGCAGCCCAGACGAGATGCCACAGAGGTCTCTGTTGCTATTTGTCTCCGCGGCCAAGAATTTTTATGGACTTTAGTTGTCTAGCTGCTGTGCATTTAATGTCTGTCTGTCTAGCTCAACACGTCTTGAGACTGGAGAGCCTCAGTTGTTGCTTGGATTCTACTGTCAGTGTCACACATACACCCACTATAAGATCTAAGATCTATAAGATAAAGCTGTGCAATTTGCTGAAAATCGAAAACATGGCACCTAATTGCCTGACTGTACCACCATCTCCCTCATCCAATCCTCTAATTCCACATCTCTCTCTCTCTCTCTTGGTTAGGTCAGGGTGTGATTTGGGGTGGGCATTCAATGTTTTCTGTTTCTTTGTTTTTGGCCGAGTGTGGTTCCCAATCAGAGGCAGCTGTCTATCGTTGCCTCTGATTGGGGGTCATACTGAGGTAGCTGTCTATCGTTGCCTCTGATTGGGGATCATACTGAGGCAGCTGTCTATCGTTGCCTCTGATTGGGGATCATACTGAGGCAGCTGTCTATCGTTGCCTCTGATTGGGGATCATACTGAGGCAGCTGTCTATCGTTGCCTCTGATTGGGGATCATACTGAGGCAGCTGTCTATCGTTGCCTCTGATTGGGGATGATCTGAGGCAGCTCTTTTTCCAACCTTCAGTTGTGGGATCTTGTCTTTGTTTGTTGCATGTGTTGCACTCCGAAGCTTTTACGTTCGTTGAGTTGTTTATTTTTTATTTTTTTGGTAGGAACATTTAATAAAGAAAATGTACGCCTACCACGCTGCACTCTGGTCCGGTCATTCTACCACTAACAACGGACCTAACACTCTCTCTCTCGTCCCATCTTTCCCTGACCTCTCGATACTCCCTGTGTACAGTATGTTAGCTTGGGGATGAGTAGATGTCACTCAACGTAGCCCTGTGGCCCACCACAGTAATGACTCATCAATATTGAATGGAACATAATTAGTGTATGCTGGGTAATGGCTGAGCAGATGTTCTGTAAAGCAATGATCACTGATATATTGTGACATTGGAAGTGGTAATGTACTCTTTGACAGTTTCCCCTTTATTTAGTTTGGCTTGAAGTTACAGACCTCGCTGACTGGGAATGGTGTGTAGGGTATGTCTGTCTCTGTTATTCTGAGACTATGTATGACGTTTCCTAGAATTCACATCTCATTTTGGACTTACTGTATATCTTCAGTTTAGCCACGGTGGTGGGGAGCAGTGGGGGGAGGGGGGGGGAGTCAAAGTTAGAACAAACATAGCCTTTAATTGATGATAGGCCACTTTACAGAGCTTAGATCTGCTGATCGATTGGCTGGATGCTCTTTGAAGGTGAGACGAGGCTGGCACGGCAAAAGCACTGTACTCTGGCTGACTGCGTTGCAAGACAATACTAGGCGACAGGTCCTGGTGTTTTTTTTGCAGCTCGAGCCAAGGGGATTATGGGTAGGCTTAATATCTGATTTTAATTACCAGTTGAACACAGTGATCATGGCTCATTATTGTGTCGCGGAAGCTGAGTGTGGGAGCTGGATAGTGTACCATAACCAAACAGCGGGGAAAACGAGAAAGCTCTTTCTATTGCGGGGGGGGGGGCGGGGGGGGGGGGGGGGGGATATATCTCCCTGGCTTCAACGCTTTTATAAAATGTGAATTTTGATTCTGCATGACTGTGTCTGTGTGGTTGTTCGTGATCTATTTGAACGTCTGATTTGCATAATGCTGCTTAACCTTGTATTCTAAGTGTGTTCTTATGGTATCCGTTTGTAAACGTTGATCTTAACAGTTTTCATTATCATGTATAGTTCGTCAGTTAGTTGTAACACTAATCTGTCTGAATCTGACAATATGTACTCGTCTAGCCCCACACTAGACTGTTTGTCATGACTAATCTCCAAATACACAGTTGAAGTCTCACGTTTGCAGGCTTTAGCCCTCCCAACCACCTTGGCTGGCTGCCATGCCATGTATTCATCTATTTGTATGGGATTTCCTCTGTTCACCCCAGTCCCTGCAATCCATTTTAGGACTTGGAGTGAGTGTGTCAAATCTCTGAATATTCTTCTCTGCCACAGGATAAGAAGATGAAGTGATTTTAACCACTTTGGGAGTAAGAACCACCGCTACCGCCTTCTCTCTCCTTCTCTCCTTCTCTACCCTGTATCCAGGAATTACTCTGGCTCCTCCACTTCTCTCCTTCTCTCCTTCTCTACCCTGTATCCAGGAATTACCCTGGCTCCTCCACTTCTCTCCTTCTCTCCTTCTCTACCCTGTATCCAGGAATTACCCTGGCTCCTCCACTTCTCTCCTTCTCTCCTTCTCTACCCTGTATCCAGGAATTACCCTGGCTCCTCCACTTCTTTCCTGCTCTCCTTCTCTACCCTGTATCCAGGAATTACCCTGACTCCTCCACTTCTCTCCTGCTCTCCTTCTCTACCCTGTATCCAGGAATTACCCTGGCTCCTCCACTCTCCACTCGTGTCCATTTCCTGGTGCTGTCAGCGTGGCGAAACCGCTGGGCGCCCTCAGTGTGGCAGCAGGGCATGCTTGACAGTGTTGCAGCACACTCAGTGGTTCCACTGAAACAGGAGCCCCACCATTTTCTCCTGCCCCAGTCTCCCAGTCCCCCAGTCTCCCAGTCTCCCAGTCTCCCAGTCCCCCAGTCTCCCAGTCTCCCAGTCTCCCAGTCTCCCAGTAATGGCATAATGGGGGAGGCAGAGATGCTTCAGCGTTTTCCACTGTTAACACACCATCTCCCTTTCCTCTCTCTGTCTCCCCTGGTCACTGACTCACTCCTAGAATGACAGTCTATCTCTCGCTCTCTGTCTCTGTCTGTCTCTCTATCTCACTCGGCTTTCTATATGTAGTGAGATGCATTCAATCCACTTTTAATCCCTTGGGTTTAGTTCAGGGGTCTTGCTCGTAATGTTGGTAGGAGGGAAGTTATATATACTCTCTGTCCCTCTTCCTCTCTCTCAAGACCTACACAGCACTTTCCAATCAACTAATTGTTATACATTGCAAAACTAGGACACAAAAAATAACGTACATTATAGGCTCCTTGCCAAGTTCTATATTTGACTGTGGCTGTCTATATGCTGGAGATTCAGTATGCTATATTGTATTGGTATTGTTTGTTGTTTTCCACCGGCATGCGAGGGACAATTCATATTTGATCACAGCAGTGTGTTCTTGAAAATCAAACATAACAACCTAGCTATAGGAAAGACAAGAGGTACAAAACCCTGAGCTTTTTACAAAGAGTGAGTGTCCACATATAAACCCACGAGTGATTCAGGAAGAAAATAAGAAGATCTTTAAAGTATTTTAGAAACAAACAGAGGAAGTTGAAACGATAATACTTAAAAAAATGAAAAAAAAACATTTTAAACCCCGGATCTAGGAGAATTAGGCTGAGATTATCGGGTACACATGTGCTCTGAGTGCTTTGGAGTAAAAATCGTAGTGGTAACATGGACGGACCAATGGTAGGATCTAACCAGATGTTACTCATCTTTCACAGCATGTTTGTCCCTCTTTAATGTCCCTCTTTAATGTCCCTCTTACTGTCCCTCTTTAATGTCCCTCTTTAATGTCCCTCTTTACTGTCCCTCTTTACTCTCCCTCTTTACTGTCCCTCTTTAATGTCCCTCTTTAATGTCCCTCTTTACTGTCCCTCTTTAATGTCCCTCTTTACTGTCCCTCTTTAATGTCCCTCTTTACTGTCCCTCTTTAATGTCCCTCTTTACTGTCCCTCTTTACTGTCCCTCTTTAATGTCCCTCTTTAATGTCCCTCTTTACTGTCCCTCTTTAATGTCCCTCTTTACTGTCCCTCTTTACTGTCCCTCTTTACTGTCCCTCTTTAATGTCCCTCTTTAATGTCCCTCTTTACTGTCCCTCTTTAATGTCCCTCTTTACTGTCCCTCTTTAATGTCCCTCCTTAATGTCCCTCTTTACTGTCCCTCTTTACTGTCCCTCTTTAATGTCCCTCTTTAATGTCCCTCTTTACTGTCCCTCTTTACTGTCCCTCTTTACTGTCCCTCTTTACTGTCTCTCTTTAATGTCCCTCTTTAATGTCCCTCATTACTGTCCCTCTTTACTGTCCCTCTTTAATGTCCCTCTTTACTGTCCCTCTTTACTGTCCCTCTCTGTCTTGTTTTGGCAGACGTTGATGTCTACAGTAGGTGTGTAAGATTTCATGAAGAAGAGAAAACAAGGTTTCTGTCATACCTCTGACGATGAATCAAAACAGTCGGGTTGTTCAATTCTGTCAACCTTTAAATAACAGTTAACCTTTAAATAACAGTCAACCTTCAAATAACAGTCAACCTTTACTAAACAGTCAACCTTTACTAAACAGTCAACCTTTACTAAACAGTCAACCTTTAAATAACAGTCAACCTTTACTAAACAGTCAACCTTTACTAAACAGTCAACCTTTAAATAACAGTCAACCTTTACTAAACAGTCAACCTTTAAATAGCAGTCAACCTTTAAATAACAGTCAACCTTTACTAAACAGTCAACCTTTAAATAACAGTCAACCTTTAAATAACAGTCAACCTTTAAATAACAGTCAACCTTTAAATAACAGTCAACCTTTACTAAACAGTCAACCTTTAAATAGCAGTCAACCTTTAAATAACAGTCAACCTTTAAATAACAGTCAACCTTTACTAAACAGTCAACCTTTAAATAACAGTCAACCTTTAAATAGCAGTCAACCTTTAAATAACACTCAACCTTTAAATAACAGTCAACCTTTAAATAACACTCAACCTTTACTAAACAGTCAACCTTTACATAACAGTCAACCTTTACTAAACAGTCAACCTTTAAATAACACTCAACCTTTACTAAACAGTCAACCTTTACTAAACAGTCAACCTTGAAATAACAGTCAACCTTTACTAAACAGTCAACCTTTAAATAACAGTCAACCTTTAAATAGCAGTCAACCTTTAAATAACACTCAACCTTTAAATAAAAGTCAACCTTTACTAAACAGTCAACCTTAACTAAACAGTCAACCTTTACTAAACAGTCAACCTTTAAATAACAGTCAACCTTTAAATAACAGTCAACCTTTAAATAACAGTCAACCTTTAAACAACAGTCAACCTTTACTAAACAGTCAACCTTTACATAACAGTCAACCATTAAATAACAGTCAACCTTTAAATAACAGTCCACCTTTACTAAACAGTCAACCTTTAAATAACAGTCAACCTTTACTAAACAGTCAACCTTTAAATAACAGTCAACCTTTACTAAACAGTCAACCTTTACTAAACAGTCAACCTTTACTAAACAGTCAACCTTTAAATAACAGTCAACCTTTAAATAACAGTCAACCTTTAAATAACAGTCAACCTTTAAAAAACAGTCAACCTTTACTAAACAGTCAACCTTTACATAACAGTCAACCTTTAAAAAACAGTCAACCTTTACTAAACAGTCAACCTTTACATCAAAATTCAAGAGTCTTGGATATATTTTGAAATGACAGAACAGTGTTGTTTGGGGTTTTTACATACCCCTATTGTCTATGGCTGAATTACAGGGTCTGACGTTAATGTGCTTGTCTTCTCTGTGCTCTTCCTGCACTACCCTTTCAACATACACATAATTCGTTTTCAGAAAGAGCATCCACCCCGGTGTCTGGGTCTGTGTGCCGTCTCTCTCTCTCTCCGGGAGAATCGAACCTGTCTGACAAACAGAAACAGACTGCCCTCGATGACACCACTTGTTTGTATACCTCCCCTCAGATTGCTTATCGAACAGAGGGTGTCAGGCGGGAAAGGTGGAAGGGGGCCCGGAAGGAGGTGGTGGTTGGGACAGGGGGGGATTCACGGCAAACATAATGTTACGGGACAGCTCTAATTCTTTCATCATTTAAGTTGTCCTGTAATTAATCTCGCTGTACGTTTAATTAAAAAGAAAATTTAAGAGTGTAATTGAAAGTAATGCTTGCTCCTAGTGAGTGTCCCAGAGAAAGATGCAAGCCATAATGCACAGTGGCAGGAGGGATACATCAAGTTGCTTAATCCGAAGTTGACCTTGGCCACTTGCTGAAAAAGAGACATTAACCAGGACTTTTTACCTTCTAAATGACATGGGAGGGACGAAGGAAGAAGTGGTACATAGGCAGACAGGAAAGTACATAGTGGAGATATTATCTTTCTCTCAGTACATAGTGGAGATATTATCTTTCTCTCAGTACATAGTGGAGATATTATCTTTCTCTCAGTACATAGTGGAGATATTATCTTTCTCTCAGTACATAGTGGAGATATTATCTTTCTCTCAGTACATAGTGGAGATATTATCTTTCTCTCAGTACATAGTGGAGATATTATCTTTCTCTCAGTACATAGTGGAGATATTATCTTTCTCTCAGTACATAGTGGAGATATTATCTTTCTCTCAGTACATAGTGGAGATATTATCTTTCTCTCAGTACATAGTGGAGATATTATCTTTCTCTCAGTACATAGTGGAGATATTATCTTTCTCTCAGTACATAGTGGAGATATTATCTTTCTCTCAGTACATAGTGGAGATATTATCTTTCTCTCAGTACATAGTGATGGAAATATCTTTCTCTCAGTACATAGTGGAGATATTATCTTTCTCTCAGTACATAGTGGAGATATTATATTTCTCTCAGTACATAGTAGAGGTATTATCTTTCTCTCAGTACATAGTGGAGATATTATCTTTCTCTCAGTACATAGTGGAGATATTATCTTTCTCTCAGTACATAGTGATGGAAATATCTTTCTCTCAGTACATAGTGGAGATATTATCTTTCTCTCAGTACATAGTGGAGATATTATATTTCTCTCAGTACATAGTGGAGATATTATCTTTCTCTCAGTACATAGTGGAGATATTATATTTCTCTCAGTACATAGTGGAGGTATTATCTTTCTCTCAGTACATAGCGATGGAAATATATTTCTCTCAGTACATAGTGGAGATATTATATTTCTCTCAGTACATAGTGATGGTAATATCATTCTCTCAGTACATAGTGATGGTAATATCTTTCTTTCAGTACATAGTAATGGAAATATATTTCTATCAGTACATAGTGATGGTAATATCATTCTCTCAGTACATAGTGATGGTAATATCTTTCTTTCAGTACATAGTGATGGAAATATCATTCTCTCTGTACATACTGATGGTAATATCTGTCTTTCAGTACATAACGGAGATAATATCTTTCTCTCAGTAAACAGTGGAAGTAATATACAGTGGGGAGAACAAGTATTTGATACACTGCTAATTTTGCAGGTTTTCCTACTTACAAAGCATGTAGAGGTCTGTAATTTTTATCATAGGTACACTTCAACTGTGAGAGATGGAATCTAAAACAAAAATCCAGAAAATCACATTGTATGATTTTTAAGTAATTCATTTGCATTTTATTGCATGACATAAGAATTTGATACATCAGAAAAGCAGAAGTTAATATTTAGTACAGAAAACTTTGTTTGCAATTACAGAGATCATATGTTTCCTGTAGTTCTTGACCAGTTTTGCACACTCTGCAGCAGGGATTTTGGCCCACTCCTCCATACAGACCAGGTTTCGGAGCTGTCGCTGGGCAATATGGACTTTCAGCTCCCTCCAAAGATTTTCTATTGGGTTCAGGTCTGGAGACTGGCTAGGCCACTCCAGGACCTTGAGATGCTTCTTACGGAGCCACTCCTTAGTTGCCCTGTCTTTGTGTTTCGGGTCATTGTCATGCTGGAAGACCCAGCCATGACCCATCTTTAATGCTCTTACTGAGGGAAGGAGGTTGTTGGCCAAGATCTCGCGATACATGGCCCCATCCATCCTCCCCTCAATACGGTGCAGTCGTCCTGTCCCCTTTGCAGAAAAGCATCCCCAAAGATTGATGTTTCCACCTCCATGCTTCACGGTTGGGATGGTGTTCTTGGGGCTGTACACATCCTTCTTCTTCCTCCAAACACGGTGAGTGGAGTTTAGACCAAAAAGCTCTATTTTTGTCTCATCAGACCACATGACCTCCCATTCCTCCTCTGGATCATCCAGATGGTCATTGGCAAACTTCAGACGGGCCTGGACATGCGCTGGCTTGAGCAGGGGGACCTTGCGTGCGCTGCAGGATTTTAATCCATGACGGCGTAGTGTGTTACTAATGGTTTTCTTTGAGACTGTTGTCCCAATTCTCTTCAGGTCATTGACCAGGTCCTGTCGTGTAGTTCTGGGCTAATCCCTCACCTTCCTCATGATCATTGATGCCCCACGAGGTGAGATCTTGCATGGAGCCCCAGACGGAGGGTGATTGACCGTCATCTTGAACTTCTTCCATTTTCTAATAATTGCGCCAACAGTTGTTGCCGTCTCACCAAGCTGCTTGCCTATTGTCCTGTAGCCCATCCCAGCCTTGTGCAGGTCTACAATTGTATCCCTGTTGTCCTTACACAGCTCTCTGGTCTTGGCCATTGTGGAGAGGTTGGCGTGTGTTTGATTAAGTGTGTGGTCTTTTATACAGGTAACGAGTTCAAACAGGTGCAGTTAATACAGGTAATGAGTGGAGAACAAGAGGGCTTCTTAAAGAAAAAATAACAGGTCTGTGAGAGCTGCAATTCTTACTGGTTGGTAGGTGATCAAATACTTATGTCATGCAATAAAAAGGCAATTAATTCCTTAATTCCGTCTCTCACAGATGAAGTGTACCTATGATAATAATTACAGACCTCTACATGCTTTGTAAGTAGGAAAACCTGCAAAATCGGCAGTGTATCAAATACTTCTTCTCCCCACTGTATGTATTTCTGTACATAGTAATGGTAATATCTTACTCTAAGTAAACAGTGGAAGTAATATATTTATCTCAATACATAGTGATGCTAATATCTTACTCTAAGTGCACAGTGGAGATAATATATTTCTCTCAATACATAGTGATGGTAATATCTTACTCTAAGTGCACAGTGGAAATAATATATTTCTCTCAATACATAGTGATGGTAATATCTTTCCTCTTTCATCACTATGTATTGCAGGCAGGCTCGTTAGAGTGACTTCTTAGGTATCAATGTACAGTACAGTCAATCATAAACATACTAAGGTTCTCCTCCTGTGGATGTGGTATTTATAACTATTGTATTTATTTCCATGGTGAGTTGTTGTTAGAATAAATAGGGTTTCAAACCTTGGTGTAGCTAGAACAGCTTTCAGTGACTTCACAACCTTGGTGTAGCTAGAACAGCTTTCAGTGACTTCACAACCTTGGTGTAGCTAGAACAGCTTTCAGTGACTTCACAACCTTGGTGTAGCTAGAACAGCTTTCAGTGACTTCACAACCTTGGTGTAGCTAGAACAGCTTTCAGTGACTTCACAACCTTGGTGTAGCTAGAACAGCTTCAGTGACTTCACAACCTTGGTGTAGCTAGAACTGCTTTCAGTGACTTCACAACCTTGGTGTAGCTAGAACAGCTTTCAGTGACTTCACAACCTTGGTGTAGCTAGAACACTGTCAAGTTGTAGATTTGGAAGATTTGAGAGTCCTTAAATATGTGTTTTCTAATCAGCCCTGTTCCAACAGCACATGGCCAAAGGGGACAACAGACTGTGCTTCCTAACCACGGCTGAGGCAATGGTCCACAACAATGTCCTGCAAGTTCCCATTCTGTCAAAATGCTTCATTTTTCCTCCCCTCCCCCCCAAAATAATGAAAACTAAACAAACAAACTGTGCACAGTCAGCTCAATTGCTAATGGCGAGTCATGGGTGATTTCGGCAGGCAGCCATTTCAAACTAAACAACAACAGCGACATATGTGTGCAAGGAAGGGGAAACAAAGCAATTTCAGAAGTCATTTGAACCCAGCCTGTTATGGTCCAGTGGTTGTGTTTCATGTTTGTTGTTGTTCGGGGAAAAAAAGAGTGAGGGAAACAGAGAGAAAGAAAGAGGAAGGAAGGAAGGAAGTCAAAGGGAACATAAGGAGCAGTTTCTTGTGCACGGTTGATCTGAGGCACCATTTGGCAAGCTGTGGCGGTGTGTCCTGTGACAGATGGCTGCCCCGGTAGATATTACACCAACAACGTTACTGGCCTCAAGATCCTCCAGGAACACCACCCCGGCTAGTTCGGGCCAGTATAGATAACAAAGTTTAGCTATGCCTTATGGCTATCATTATATGCTGAGTCAACTGGAAGAAAGTATGGAGGTGGATTAACATCCATTTGCAGAACGTTAAATGACACAGTCTAGTCAACGATGGGCAATTTCAACAATGTATCATGGTTTCAACAGTGCATTCATGAACTACACAGGTATTGGACATTTCTGCTCAGTTAAGTTTCTTAAACCAGGACGATTAGCTGTCAAATCAAATCAAAGTTTATTTGTCACGTGCGTGCGCCGAATACAACAGGTGTAGGTAGACCTTACAGTGAAATATTTACTGACAAGCCCTAACCAACAGGGCAATTTTTAAGTATAAAATAGGTATTAGGTAGAGATAAGTAATGACATAAAAAAAACAACATTAAAATGACAGTGAAAATAACAGTAGCGAGACTGTATACAGGTGGTACCGGTACAGAGTCAATGTGCGGGGGCACCGGTTAGTCAGGCTAATTGAGGTAATATGTAAATGAATGTATAGTTAAAGTGACTATGCATAGATGATAAACAGAGAGTAGCAGCAGCGTAAAAGAGGGGGTGGCGGGAGGGGGGGGGGGGGGGACGACGACAATGCAAATAGTCCGGGTAGCTATTTGCTGACCTGTTCAGGAGTCTTATGGCTTGGGGGTAAAAGCTGTTTAGAAGGCTTTTGGTCCTAGACTTGGCACTCCGGTACCGCTTGCCATGCGGTAGTAGAGAGAACATTCTATGACTGGGGTGGCTGGGGTCTTTGACAATTTCTAGGTCCTTCCTCTGACAACACCTGGTGTAGAGGTCCTGGATGGCAGGCAGCTTAGCCTCAGTGATGTACTGGGCCGTACGCACGACCCTCTGTAGTGCCTTGCGGTCGGAGGCCGAGCAGTTGCCATACAAGACAGTGATGCAACCAGTCAGGATGCTCTCGATATTGCAGCTGTAGAACATTTTGAGGATCTGAGGACCCATGCCAAATCTTTTCAGTCTCCTGAGGAGGAATAGGTTTTGTTGTGCCTTCTTCATGACTTCTTGGTGTGTTTGGACCATTCTAGTTTGTTGGTGATGTGGACACCAATGAACTTGAAACTCTCAACCTGCTCCACTACAACCCCACTGCAAATACACTACATGAGAACGGGGGCGTGCTCAGTCCTTCTTTTCCTGTAATCCACAATCATCTCCTTTGTCTTGATTATGTTGAGGGATAGGTTGTTATTCTGGCACCAACCGGCCAGGTCTCTCATGGCGTCAACTACTGGGGATCCTAATAAAATGTAAATTCACATTGATGATGCAAGAGGCATTCACAGCCAGGGGCACTCATCTCTATGAATGATAATTTAAAGTGGAACTGACACCGTTTCAGCAAAATGAAAAAATCGGTTCATATACTGTGCAACCCCTGGGAAGAGTATGACACGAGCACTTAGATATGGTCATTTTCAAAATGTCTGACTTTCATGGACTGTTTGGGAATGACGTAGAGTAAGGTATTTGTGAAAAGTCTATAGCAACATAGAGTGGGAAAGTGTCAGTGCATTTGGACAATTAATAAACACAACAATAAAAATGTGTCAGTCTTGTCCAGGACCGGACTCTACACAGACCTGTGCGACATAGCCAATCAGAGCTGCAGTAGGCTTATACATGCAAATAAGCCATTTGTCACACAGGCCTGCCATCATTCACTTTGAACTGGACTGTGTGTTTACAGGAAGTAGGACCTACCATCATTCACTTTGAACTGGACTGTGTGTTTACAGGCAGTAGGGCCTACCATCATTCACTTTAAACTGGACTGTGTGTTTACAGGCAGTAGGGCCTACCATCATTCACTTTGTACTGGACTGTGTGTTTACAGGCAGTTGGGCCTGCCATCATTCACTTTGAACTGGACTGTGTGTTTACAGGAAGTAGGACCTACCATCATTCACTTTGAACTGGACTGTGTGTTTACAGGAAGTAGGACCTACCATCATTCACTTTGAACTGGACTGTGTGTTTACAGGCAGTAGGGCCTACCATCATTCACTTTGAACTGGACTGTGTTTTTACAGGCAGTAGGACCTGCCATCATTCACCTTTCAACTGGACTGTGTGTTTACAGGAAGTAGGACCTACCATCATTCACTTTGAACTGGACTGTGTGTTTACAGGCAGTAGGGCCTACCATCATTCACTTTAAACTGGACTGTGTGTTTACAGGCAGTAGGGCCTGCCATCATTCACTTTGAACTGGACTGTGTGTTTACAGGCAGTAGGGCCTGCCATCATTCACTTTGAACTGGACTGTGTGTTTACAGGCAGTAGGGCCTGCCATCATTCACTTTGAACTGGACTGTGTGTTTACAGGCAGTATGGCCTGCCATCATTCACTTTGAACTGGACTGTGTGTTTACAGGCAGTAGGGCCTACCATCATTCACTTTGAACTGGACTGTGTGTTTACAGGAAGTAGGACCTACCATCATTCACTTTGAACTGGACTGTGTGTTTACAGGCAGTAGGGCCTACCATCATTCACTTTGAACTGGACTGTGTGTTTACAGGCAGTAGGGCCTACCATCATTCACTTTGAACCTCACTGAGCTCGTGCTGTTTTGCAAGGAGGAATGGGAAAACATGTCAGTCTCTCGATGTGCAAAACTGATAGAGACATACCCCAAGCGACTTACAGCTGTAATCGCAGCAAAAGGTGGCGCTACAAAGTATTAACTTAAGGGGGCTGAATAATTTTGCACGCCCAATTTTTCAGTTTTTGATTTGTTAAAAAAGTTTGAAATATCCAATAAATGTCGTTCCACTTCATGATTGTGTCCCACTTGTTGTTGATTCTTTACAAAAAAAATACAGTTTTATATCTTTATGTTTGAAGCCTGAAATGTGGCAAAAGGTCGCAAAGTTCAAGGGGGCCGAATACTTTCGCAAGGCACTGTATGTACATAAATACCACAGATCAACAACTAATGCTAGCCAGAGCGAGATATGCTGGCATCTAATGAGGTAAGAGTAGATAAACCCTCTAAAAAAATCAGCTTGTAGTTGGCCGTCAAAAAAGCACTGATAAATGATGGGGAATAGTAGCCTGCTCGCCTGCATGCCTGTCCCAATCCATGATTTGACAACTGAATGGGAATTGCCTGCCTGCACATTATCAACGCCAAATACATTTGATTGACAACTAAGAGATAAGCATTCTAACTGTCGATAACAGTTTTTTTATTTCACCTTAATTTATCCAGGTAGGCCAGTTGAGAACAAGTTCTCATTTACAACTGCGACCTGGCCAAGATAAAGCATAGGAGTGCGACAAAAACAACAACACAGAGTTACACATGGGATAAACAAACGTACAGTCAACAAAACAATAGAAAAATCTATATACACTGTGTGCAAATTAAGTAAGGAGTTAAGGCAATAAATAGGCCATAGTGACGAATTAATTACAAATTAGCAATTAACACAGGAGTGATAGATGTGCAGATGATGATGTGCAAGTAGAAATACTGGTGAGCAAAAGAGAAGATAAACAAAAGCAAATATGGGATGAGGTAGGTAGTTGGTTGGATGGGGTATTTACAGATGGACTGTGTACAGCTGCAGCGATCGGTAAGCTGCTCTGTCAGCTGATACTTAAAGTTAGTCAGGGAGATATAAGTCTCCAACTTCAGTGATTTTTGCAATTCGTTCCAGTCATTGGCAGCAGAGAACAGGAAGGAAAGGCAGCCAAACGAGGCTTTGGGGATGACCAGTGAAATATACCTGCTGGAGTGCGTGCTACGGGTGGGTGTTGCTATGGTGACCAGTGAGCAGGCGGAGCTTTACCTAGCAAAGACTTAATTATCTCTCTCTTTCTCTCTTTCTTTCTTTCTCTCTCTCGGAGGACCTGAGCCCTAGGACCATGCCTCAGTACAACCTGGCATGATGACTCCTTGTTGTCCCCAGTCCACCTGGCCGTGCTGCTGCTCCAGTTTCAACTGTTCTGCCTGCGGCTATGGAACCCTGACCTGTTCACTGTGATTACTATTATTTGACCATGCTGGTCATTTATGAACATTTGAACGTCTTGGCAATGTTCTGTTAGAATTTCCACAGGGCACTGCCTGAAGAGAACGGGCCACCCCTCATAGCCTGGTTCCTCTCTAGGTTTAGAGGGAGTTTTTCCTAGCCACCGTGCTTCTACACCTGCATTGCTTGAGTTTGGGGTTTAAGGCTGGGTTTCTGTACAGCGCTTTGATATATCAGCTGATGTAAGAAGGGCTATATAAAGGCTATATAAATGCATTTGATTTGATTTGATAGATGAATATGTAGCGAGGACCAGCCAACGAGAGCATACAGGTCACAGTGGTGGGGAGTATATGGGGCTTTGGTGACAAAACGGATGGCACCGTGATAGACTGCATCCAATTTGCTGAGTAGAGTGTTGGAGGTTATTTTGTAGGTGACATCGCCAAAGTCAAGGATCGGTAGGATAGTCCGTTTTATGAGGGTATGTTTGGCCGCATGAGTGAAGGAGGCTTTGTTGTGAAGCCGATTCTAGATTTAATTTTCGTTTGGAGATGCTTAATATGTGTCTGGAAGGAGAGCTTACAGTATAGCCAGACAGCTAGGTATTTACAGTTGTCCACATATTCAGAATAAGTCAGAACCGTCCAGAGT
Source organism: Oncorhynchus mykiss (assembly GCF_013265735.2). Classification (NCBI taxonomy): domain Eukaryota; kingdom Metazoa; phylum Chordata; class Actinopteri; order Salmoniformes; family Salmonidae; genus Oncorhynchus; species Oncorhynchus mykiss. The sequence continues at coordinate 56,166,491 of NC_048585.1, read as the reverse complement.
AGTAATGCTAGTCGGGCGGGCGGGTGTGGGCAGCGATCGGTTGAAGGCCACGCATTTTGTTTTACTAGCATTTAAGAGCAGTTGGAGGCCACGGAAGGAGTGTTGTATGGCATTGAAGCTCGTTTGGAGGTTTGTTAACATAGTGTCCAAAGTAGGGTCAGATGTATACAGAATGGTGTCATCTGCGTAGAGGTGGATCAAAGAGTCACCCGCAGCAAGAGCGATATCATTGATATATACAGAAAACCCTATGGCACCCCCATAGAGACTGCCAGATGTCTGGTCAACAGGACCTCCGATATGACACACAGAACTCTATCTAAGAAGTAGTTAGTGAACCAGGCGAGGCAGTCATTAGAGAAACCATGGTTGAGTCTGCCGATAAGTCTGCCGTTGAGTCTGCCGATAAGAATACGGTGATTGACAGAGTTGAAAGTCCTGGCAAGGTCGATGACGACGGCTGCACAGTTCTGTCTTTTATTGATGGCGGTTATGATATTGTTTAGGACCTTGAGCGTGGCTGAGGTGCACCCGTGACCAGCTTGGAAACCGGATTGCATAGCGGAGAAGGTACGGTGGAATTATAAATGGTTGGTGATCTGTTTTTCACTTGGCTTTCGAAGACTTTAGAAAGGCAGGGCAAGATGGATATAGGTCTGTAGCAGTTTGGGTCTAGAGTGTCTCCCACTTTGAAGAGGGGGATGGCCGCTTTCCAATCTTTAGAAATCTCAGACGATACAAAGGAGAGGTTGAACAGACTAGGAATAGGGGTTGCAACAATGGTGGCGGGTAATTTTAGGAAGAGAGGGTCCAGATTGTCTCGCCCAAGTGATTTGTAGGAATCCAAATTTTGCAGCTCTATCAGAAGATCAGCTGTCTGGATTTGGGTGAAGGAGAAGTGGGGGGGAGTGGGGAGGGCTTGGGCCAGCTAACGTTAGGCACCGTGTTTTTAGCTTGCTAAATACAGTACCAGTCAAAAGTTTGAACACACTTACTCATTCCCAGATTTGTCTTTAGTTTGACTATTTTCTACATTGTAGAATAAAAATCTATGAAATAACACATACTGTATCGAATAATGTATTAACCAAAAAAAGTGTTAAACATATCTAAATATATTTTAGATTTTAAATTCTTCAAAGTAGCCACCCTTTGCCTTGATGACAGCTTTGCACACTCTTGGCATTCTCTCAACGAGCTTCATGAGGTAGTCACCTGAAATACATTTATATTTGTAACGGTTGTCTTGGGTGGAAGAAGGATCGGACCAAAGCGCAGCGTGGTAAGTGTTCATGATGATTTATTCAAAACTAACTGAACACTGAAATACAAAACAATAAACGATGTGAACAAAACGAAAACTGAAACAGTGCCGTGTGGCCCAAACACTCACACGGAAACAAACACCCACAAAACAAAAGTGAAACCCAGGCTACCTAAGTATGATTCTCAATCAGAGACAACTAACGACATCTGCCTCTGATTGAGAACCATACTAGGCTGAAACAGAAACCAAACATAGAAAAACAAACACAGACTGCTCACCCCAACTCACGCCCTGACCATGCTAAATAAAGACAAAACAAAGGAAATTAAGGTCAGAACGTGACAATAGTAACAGGTGTGCATTGCTAAAAGTTAAATAGCGGAATTTTTGTTTTAGCCAATCAGTTGTGTTATGACAAGGTAGGGTTGGTTTACAGAAGAATTCCCTATTTGGTTAACGGCCAAGTCCATATTATGGCATGAACAGGAACAACAGTCCATCATTACTTTAAGACATGAGAGGTCAGTCAATCCATAAAACTTTGAAAGTTTCTTCAATTGCAGTCTCAAAAACCATCAAGCGCTCTGATGAAACTGGCTTTCATGAGGACCGCCACAGGAAAGTAAGACCCAGAGTGACCTCTGCTGCAGAGGATAAGTTCACTAGAGTTACCAGCCTCAGAAATTGCAGCCCAAATAAATGCTTCACGGAGTTCAAGTAACAGACACATCTCAAAAACAACTGTTCAGAGGGCACTGCGTGAATCAGGCCTTCATGGTTGATTTTCTGCAAAGAAACAACTACTAAAGGACACAAACAATAAGAAGAGACTTGCTTGGGCCAAGAAACACGAGTAATGGACATTAGACCGGTGAAAATCTGTCCTTTGCTCTGACGTGTCTGAATTTGATATTTTGGCATCCAACCGCCGTGTCTTTGTGAGACACAGTGTAGGTGAACGGATGATCTTCGCATGTGTGGATCCCACCGTGAAGCATGGAGGAGGTGGCGTGATGGTGTGGGGGTGTTTTGCTGGTGACACTGTCAGTGATTTATTTAGAATTCAAGGCACACTTAACCAGCATGGCTACCACAGCATTCACATCTGCTAGATCTGCTAACCTATTAGACACGTAATGACTGACTTGATCATTGCCCTAGCTAGTTTGATTCTATTGAAATGTCCAGCCTTAGTTACAGTCGTCCAGGATATTGAGTCATTGAAACTGAAACAGTGTGTCCAGCAGACCATATACCAGGCCAGCTGTGATTTACAACATGATGGCAATTTTTGGGGGCTACCAAGAAATGCATTAGTGAATTATATGAATCGTGCATTGAACTGCATCCATCTATTCTGCAAACAGTCACTTACTCTACATTATGGAATTTTGAGTCAAATAAAACCTATTTTTAAAAATCTCTTATAAATATGGTTTTGTAATATAAACTGGGAATTTTATAGTTTTGACTGATATTCTGATTCTCTGTTTGTTTCATATCTGCAAAAGTAGTAAAAATGATATCAGTTCTACTTTAGACTATTGACTTACCCAGAATGGAGAATATCACACTATGCTTTTGATTATTCACAGTATACACCAGAATACATCATAGTCATATAATACAACAAAGGATCTTCATGAGAAATTGAATATCTGATGTTGGAGAAGAAAAAAATGAAATGATATGTTAATTCACATGGCTCTGACGATTGGTGGAGCACCAACCTCAGCACAATATCAAGATCTGACATTTATTCTACACGGGACATGCCGGTCAGCCAGAGAACAAAAATCTGTTCACCTCAGCGTCAATTGCTCACATTCCTCCTTCAGAAGACAAAACAATTATGATTATCTCAGAACAGGGCATCATGCAGGGGGGAATACGATGATAAACAATTACCTTGTATTGTTGTCATATGCCAATGCCCATGACCTGCTTATTGAACACTAACAGTATCCGGAGGGATGAGGCAAAGCTAATTGGTAAACTAATGATTTTGCTTATTTTTTTTGTCAGGCTTGGTCTCTCCCCAACATTTAGACGTCTCAATCTCCTGTTTGCTTAGCCATTGAAATTGATCTCTGACACTTTGGCTGTTGACACTGGCTGGGGAGAAGGAGGGTACTATAGCTAGGTCTCTCTGTTTTAGTCAGTTTCTCTCTTCTTCTCTGGTGGAATTCTCTCTCTTCTTCTCTGGTGGAAGTCTCTCTCTTCTTCTCTGGTGGAAGTCTCTCTCTTCTTATCTGGTAGAAGTCTATCTCACCTTCTCTGGTGGAAGTCTCTCTCTCCTTCTCTGGTGGAAGTCTCTCTCTTCTTCTCGTGTGGAAGTCTCTCTCTCCTTCTCTGGTGGCAGTCTCTCTCTTCTTCTCTGGTGGAAGTCTCACTCTCCTTCTCTGGTGGAAGTCTCTCTGTTCTTCTCTGCTGGAAGTCTCTCTCTTCTTCTCTGGTGGAAGTCTCTCTCTTCTTCTCTGGTGGAAGTCTCTCTCTCCTTCTCTGGTGGAAGTCTCTCTCTCCTTCTCTGGTGGAATTCTCTCTTCTTCTCTGGTGGGAGTCTCTCTCTTCTTCTCTGGTGGAAGTCTCTCTTTTCTTCTTAGGTGGAAGTCTCTCTCCTTCTTTGGTGGAAGTCTCTCTCTTCTTCTCTGGTGGAAGTCTCTCTTCTTCTCTGGTGGAAGTCTCTCTCTCCTTCTCTGGTGGAAGTCTCTCTCTCCTTCTCTGGTGGAAGTCTCTCTCTTCCTCTCTGTTGGAAGTTGAGGCCCATCTCTTTCTTATTCTCTCTATTCCTTTACTCTCTCTGACATGTGAGACAGCCTATAGGGAGGAGGTCAGAGACCTGGCAGTGTGGTGCCAGGACAACAACCTCTCCCTCAATGTGAGCAAGACAAAGGAGCTGAGCGTTGACTTTAGGAAAAGGAGAGCCGAAAAGGCCCCCATTAACATTGATGGGGCTGAAGTAGAGCAGGTCGAGAGTTTCAAATTCCTTGGTGTCGACATTACCAACAAACTATCATGGTCCAAACACAGAGACAGTTGTGAAGAGGGTACGACAACACCTTTTACCCCTCAGGAGAATGAGCATGGGTCCCCAGATCCTCAAAAAGTACTACAGCTGCACCATCGAGAGCATCCTGACCGGTTGCATCACCGTCTGGTATGGCACATGCTCGGCATCTGACCTTAAGTTACTACAGAGGGTAGTGCGTACGGCCCAGTACATCACTAGGGCCAGGCTTCTTGACATCCAGGACCTATATACTAGGCGGTGTCAAAGGAAGGCCCAAAAAAATCGTCAAAGTCACCAGTCACCCACGTCATAGACTATTCTCTCTGCTACCGTACGGCAAGCGGTATCCGAGCGCCAAGTCTACGACCAAAAAGCCTCTTAAGAGCTTCTACCCCCAAGCCATAAGACTTGCTGAACGAGCCATCAAATGGCCACCGGGACTATTTACATTGAACCCCCCCCCCCCCTCCCCCCTTTGTTTTTACACTGCTGCTACCAGCTGTTTATTTTCTATGCATATTCACTTTACAAGTTACCTCAACTGACCTGTACCCCGGCACATTGACTTGGTACTGATACCCCCTGTATATAGCCTCGTTACTGTTAAGACATTTTCTTGAGTTCGTTTTTATTTTCAACTTTTTTTTCACATTAGTTTATTTAGTAAGTATTTTCTGAACTCTTTTTCTTGAACTACGTCGTTGGCTTAGGGCTTGTAATTAAGCATTTCATGTTAAGGTCTACACATGTTGTATTCGGCGCAAATGTGATTTGATTTGATGTACAGGGGTTCTGTAGTAGTTAGGCCTCTGTGTTAGTTAATATTTATTGTTCTAGCTTTATTTTTAGTTGGATATAGGGTCTCTTGATTACCTCGTTCGCCTAGATAGAGAACGTTTTTAGAGTCTCATTTTACAGTTCTGTTGTGTAATTAAGATGGTCGACGGGTCGAGTTTAATTAACCCACCGGCAATGAATGTAAATGCCAAACGTCCGCCAGCACAACAGCGTAAAGCTTTTACTAGGCTGAGACCTTTCGCCCCAAGTGGGACATAAACTATTGACTCTGTGCTCGTCTGGTGATTTTAGAACAGGCTCTGTGTGGAGGGTGGCAGGGCATGAAGAAAGGAAGTCAAGTCAAGCTGTGTTGCCAACCTGAGGATAGGAAATCCATTTAAAGGCACGCTTCATAGCTTCCATATATAGTCACCAGTGTAGCTCCTTAGCATTGTTAGTTATTGTTGTGGAGGACTTAAGGGGAAGGTAACTGCAACAATAAAATCACAGAAGATGAGGAACAGGTGCTCTGATTGGTGTAGATGGAACAACATTTGTTTTTGCTGCAGTTGTTTAGTTTCAGCTATGCTCACATATTTACATTTGTCTCGCAAAATAAAAGTTACTTTATAAATCAGTCAAGGCTAACTGAAACCTGAAAATGACATATCTTGTGACAAAGTGACAGTATCCTTTGCATGAATGGGCACTGCAAGGCTCTGTTTTCTGAGAAACGGTTTTGTTCAACCCTAAGGACCCGTTGCTCTGCTAAAGCTTTAAAAACAAATATCAATTATATTAGAAAGACCCTATTTATTACGACATTTTCTCTTCAAGAATTAAATTCATTTATATGAAGTTTTCCAACAACTCAGGGCTGCATATTGGCAGTGCCTCGCCACAGCCCATACAGTAAGAAAAAGCAATGAAAGGGGAAATACATTAAAATTGAGTGCATGCTGGCAATTTTCATCTTTCTTTTCATAACATTCTGAGAAGACATACTGCTGGGTCTGATTGGTTGTCCCCATGAAACATATATTTATACAAATCCAGGGAAATCTGGGTATAAAGCCAAAAGCAAGTCCGATTATAATGCCACCTTATGGAAAAGGCCTAAAGGACTTCTTTCTACTAATCCTAGCTGATGAGTGCTTTGCGGCATTCACAGTTATACTTAGATCCCTTATGCTGTTGTGTTAAGTGCTATTTGGTTTAGCAGGAGTGACCACTGTTGCAAGACTAGCCTGCTGTCCCAAATGCCTTGAATAACAAAGATCCCCATGCATTAATCTGCATTCAATGCGCGACTATGTACAGTATGCAGTTTTATAGTGGTTGTTCCTCTATGCTAATCTAGAGCACTCACATAACATGTAATAGTAAACTCAGCAAAAAAATAAACGTCCTCTCACTGTCAACTGCGTATATTTTCAGCAAATTTAACATGTGTAAATATTTGTATGAACAAAACAAGATTCAACAACTGAGACATAAACTGAACAAGTTCCACAGACATGTGACTAACAGAAATTGAATAATGTGTCCCTGAACAAAGGGGGGGGGGGGGGGGGGGGGGGTCAAAAAGTAACAGTAAGTATCTGGTGTGGCCACCAGCTGCATTAAGTACTGCAGAGCATCTCCTCCTCATGGACTGCCCCAGATTTGCCTGTTCTTGCTGTAAGATGTTACCGCACTCCTCAGGCCTCAACAGGCCTAGAAGCCCTCAGTCTAGCCTCTCTCAGCCAGTGATGTAAGGCAGGTCCTCACCAGACAACAGGCCTAGGAGCCGTCAGTCTAGCCTCTCTCAGCCTTCTGCGGACAGTCTGAGCAGTGATGGATTGTGCGTTCCTGGTGTAACTCGGGTAGTTGTTGTTGCCATCCTGTAGCTGTCCCGCAGGTGTGATGTTCAGATGTACCGATCCTGTGCAGGTGTTGTTAAACATTGTCTGCCACTGCTAGGACAATCAACTGCCCGTCCTGTCTCCCTGTAGCGCTGTTTTAGGTGTCTCACAGTACAGACATTGTAATTTATTGCTCTGGACACATCTACAGTCCTCATGCCTCCATGCAGCATGCCTAAGGCATGTTTACGCAGATAAGCAGGGACCCTGGGCATCTTTTTTTTTTGTGTTTTTCAGAGTCAATAGGAAGGCCTCTTTAGTGTCCTAAGTTTTCATAACTGTGACCTTAATGGCTTACCGTTTGTAAGCTATTAGTGTCTTAAGGACCGTTCCACAGGTGCATGTTCATTAATTGTTTACGGTTCATTGAACAAGCATGGGAAACAGTGTTTAAACCCTTTACAATGAAGATCTGTAAAGTTATTTTGATTTTTTTACGAACAATCTGTCCTGAAAAAGGGATTTTTTTGTTGTTGTTGCTGAATTACTACATCCTCATCATGTTTCATAATAAACTAGATAATGGTCCCAAACACACAAACACACATACCCTTGCCCCAAACACACACACACACATCCTAAGCACACACACACACCCTAAGCACACACGCACGCACAAACACAAACACACATCCTAAGCACACACACACCCTAAGCACACACGCACACACACTAAACGCACACACAAAACAGTCCCCCCAAACTCACACTCACAGTGGGGTGCGAGAGGTCGTGACGGATTGTGGAGGATTGAAGGCTTCTGCTGGTCCTATCACGCACGCTTCACACACTTCTGTCCTCCTGGGTAGGGGCTCAGCCCCAGCACTGCCCACTTCCAGCAGGGAAAGAACCATAGTCACATGCTCTAGCATCGACTTGGAGGGCAAACCCTGATGTGTGATTGCTGCTTGAATAACACGCTGGACGAGAGGCGCAAAGAAAAGAGACATTGGCACATCCACAATTCATAGAGAAAATAGATATATTTTCTAAGATCATTATTTGTACTAATAGTCACAATTTAGACATTAATTTACCACTGATTGGTGTTTGTTGACCTGTTGCATAACATAACCCTACCCACATTTGTTTATCTACTCCAGTTGTTTGTTTGTTTGTTTGTTTACCTGTTGTGATAATGCTATCTAATCGACTGTGACTTACTGCAGGTCATACCCGTTAGAAAATCCCTCCACACTGGATGTGATTTAATTGAATATGATTTCTAATTTAAACTCCAGTATTCATGAAGTGCCCTGAAAAACAAACACTTGAAACCCTAAAAGTGTGGGTCAACATCACCCGTACGATAGGGTCCATCAATTACAGGCTAGTTGTTGTCAGTTACATTCTACTCACTACATTTTCCATTTAAACCCATTACTGAAATTAGGTATTTTGAAACATTTTGGAAGAAAAAAACGAAAAAAACTAGAAATGACTCTCGGTGGCTCTCGAAACGCTTTAACACTGTTTTCATAATGAATGTTTTTTATTATTATTTATATATCGTCAATATGTGGTTTAAGTGTTTGGTCCATTTACACAAATATGATTTGGGCTAGCTGGGTTTTTACCTGTTCTGTGATTGTTCGGTGCTCTGTGTCATTTTCTACAGCACGTTAGTACGTTAATCACTGGGTAGGAGACACGTTATTTTATTTCGGGATGAAGTTTCATCATGCTGGAAGATGTATGTGTCTATATGTTACTTCACAGTTTTTGTCTTACTCTTACTTTACACAACTGATTCTAAATCTATCTCTTACTATGATGAATATACTGGAAATATAGATTGTATTCATGTGATTAGAACATTCTTTTAGATACTAACAAATGGGAAGGTTGATGTGTCTCTTTCTATCAATACGTTCTATTCGTTCTGAAGGCAGAAGAGGACTGGTGGTGCTCAGCTAAGCTATTTTTAATAGGCAGTGTTTGCCTGTGTGTCTGTGTGACAGTTTCTTTTTCTCCAAGCTCAGATCCCATGATACTCTCTCTCTGCTGCTATTTGACTAAGGCTTTGTCCATCAGACCTTTATTGGTTTAGATAGCAACTGATGTGCTGGAAATGAATAAGAAACAGGTTCTGGAAAGGTCACAAGTCACATTTAAATATTAATATATTTTTTCTGTTTGCTTAAGTGATATTGCTTGATATTTTTGAATTATTCATGGGTGAGCTGAGCTTTACCTTTCTGACTAGTTATTGACTAGAGAACATACAACCATCCAAACTCCCAGTGCAGTCAACAACTAGATTTTCCTGTGTTTATCTATACTGAACAAAACTATAAACACAACATGTAAAGTGTTGGTCCCATGTTTCATGAGCTGAAATGAAAGATACCAGAAATGTTCCATACGCACAAAAAGAGTATTTCTCTAAAAATGAAATGAGCATTTTTCAGGTGCACCTTGTGCTGGAGGACAATAAAAGGCCACTTTAAAACATGCTGTTTTATCACACAACACAATGCCAGATAAGTCTACATTTTCGAGGGAGCTGCATTTGACATGCTAACTGCAGGAATGACCACCAGAGCTTTTGCCAGAGAATGTAATGTTCCTTTCTCTACCATAAGCGGCCTCCATCGTCATTTTAGAGAATTTGGCAGTTCTGCATCTTAACCAATTTCAGTGGGCAAATGCTCACCTTCGATGGCCACTGGCATGCTGGAGAAGGATGCTTTTCCATTTCCCACCAATATCCAGCAACTTCTAACAGAATATGGGTGGCACAACCTTCCAAAGGCCACAACAGCCTGATCAACTCTATGTGAAGGAGATGTGTCGTACTGCAAGAGGCAAATGGTGGTCACAGCAGATACTGACTGGCATTCTGATCCACGCCCTTACCTTTTTTTTTAAGGTGTCTGTGACCTACAGATTTAAATCTGTATTCCCAAATCATGTGAAATCCATAGATTGGGACCTAATTTATTCATTTAAATTGGCTGATTTCCTTCTATGAACTGTAACTCAGTAAAATCATTTAAAATGTTGTATGTTGCATTTATATTTTTTGTTCAGTGTATATATCACTGAGATAGTTTAGTCTTGGAAAACTAGATCCCTCCAGCAACACCACCTATTTTGTCTGAAAAAACCCTCTTGTTCCCCTATCGATAGCACACAATAAGTGAAGAATATGGAGATGTGTTTAATTTGAAAGCGTCTCGGAGCCATCTCCTTTTATTTTCATCATGGTCTGTCACGGTGGATAGAGAAGCAGCCTCCTCTTCACTCAGCTCCGCCACTGTATTTCCGCACGGCAATAATAAAATTGATCTGTCTGCAGAGTAAATGCACACTTTATTCTCTCCTCCCTCGGTTGAAATTAAACCAATATAGCTCTTCTGCAGGATCAGGGCCTGTAGCTTCTCAGCCTCTGTAAAGTGCTAAACCAATCCAAAGCAGCCTGGTAGCCTTAAAGCTTCTCTTCATAAACTGAACTTGTAAAAGCAAGTGTAAAAGGCTGTTAGCTATCTCAAGAACAGGAAGGTGATTCTTTGTATTGTTTGTGCCAAGCTATAGGGAAATACGGAGGTGAGAAGTAAATAGATATCTCTACACCTTGGGGTCTCTCTCTGTCTCGTTCTCTATCACTCTCTTTCTCTCTCATTCTCTTTCTCTCTCTCTCTCTCAGTGCATGCTGGGAGTGTTTTGTAGTTGAGAGGCTGTGTGGAGGGCTCTGTCCTTACTTATTTTCTTGATTCTTTCCTTGGTCTTTTCTTAGAATTGTTTCTATGGTGGAGTGTTAACGTAGTGTTAGTTTAGCGGTAATCAGAAGAGGACAGAGTTTTTAGTTTAATGGGATATGAACGGTGTGGTGTGCACGATGGCTTACCAGCCTAGCACGGAGGAGACGCTGTCGTTATGGCACAGATTCAAAAATGTTCCTTAGATTGGAGTTGAGGATCTGCTTGTGGTCGGCGAACAGGTAGGAGCTGAATTTATACATTCCACATCCACAATGAATGAAGCTGTGGATGTGTTCATGAAAAGAGTACAATAGGTGGGTTGGCTGAATATTTGTAAGGGATGTGTTGGTGCCAATTTCTCCTCTTTCGACTCCTAGGGTGGTATCTGCGAATCTGCCTCCGTTTATTACGGATCATCAAATTCGGAAAGAGCTGAGTTGGTTTGGTAAGTAGCGGTTTCCATGTCCACAAGTTTTTAGGCAGATGCCGTTACGTATGTTGTTTTGTTCCGGAGGTTCAAGTTTCTGAATAACAATGAGCAACATTTAAATGTGCATTTTAAGGTGAGGCATTGGGAGGAGCTCTACGCACGTTTTGCCAGCACAGATGGTCTACAGTGCTTTGAGTGTCTGGGTTTCCTTTTGTAGTCCGTAGTAGTTTTCAAGCCCTGCCACAACTGACGAGGTTCAGAGCCGGTTTAGTAGGATTCAATCTTAATCCTGTATTGACGCTTTGCTTGTTTGATGGTTCGTCTGAGTGGATTTCTTATAAGTGTCCAGATTAGTCTCCCGCTCCTTGAAAGCAGCAGCTCTAGCCTTTAGCTCGATGTGTATGTTAAATGTAACCCATGGCTTCTGGTTGGGATATGTACGTACAGTCACTTTGGGGACGACGTCATCGATGCACTTATTGATGAAGCCGATGACTGAGGTGGTGTATTCCTCAATGCCATTGGATGAATCCCGGAACATATTGCAGTCTGTGCTAGTAGAACAGTCCTGTAGCGTAGCATCCGCGTCATCTGACCTCTTCCGTATTGAGCGAGTCACTGATACTTCCTGCTTTAGTTTTTACTTCTAAGTAGGAGTCAGGAGGATAGTATTGACTAGTCGTGCCATAGATGGTGGTGTAGATGAGGCTGGGCCTAGTCATGTTATGGATGGTGGTGTAGATGAGGCAGGGTGTAGTCAGGCTATAGATGGTGTTGTAGCTGAGGCTGGGTCTAGTCATGCAATGGATGATGGTGCAGCTGAGGCATCTAGTCAGGTTATGCTAGTGGATAAGGAGAGTATAGTGGGGAAGGGCAAGTGAATCGCGGCTGTGGAGGAGGGTGTCAAGCAGAAGAGGAAAAAGGGGGAGAAGAAATGAGGTGGGATGGGAGTGGCTGGTGTGGTCAAAGGCAATAAGAAATCTGTGCCTGGTACTGGGGGGGAGGCCCCCAACTAGAGAAAGGGCAGGTGGTCAGGACGGGAGATTGAGATGAGGAGGAGGAAGGTTAGTCTGAGTCTGAGGATGATGAGGAGGCTTTCTTTTTAGACTCCTCCTCAATGGGTCCAGAGCTGACAGCCAGTCAGCATAAAGGTCAAAGTACACGGTGAGGGAACTGTCAAGGTTCCTGAATGAGACTAAAGGGAAATAAGTTAATGTTGAAGTTTTTTTTACGATCCGGAAAAGTTTGTAAGATGAGTACAACACGTTACAAAAATGAGGGGCATGCTGTCTTCTCATCCATGAAACGTTTTAGGTTGAGGAAGTAGGTCACAACTGTGCGTTAGGGGCTACCTTCAGATGGTGTTTAGATTACTATTTTTTTCTGGCCCTGGGAATTTTTGAGCTTTGCTATTGGTCTCTTTCTTTGCTGGCTTTTCACCCACTTCTTATTGAGACTCTTCGGGTAGGCTCGCTTAATATAAATTGCTCCAGAGATGCGGGAAAGAGGAGTCTGTTGGGTGAATATGCAAAACCAAAAAAAGTACAGGTGTTGTTTCTGCAGGAGACACATAGTGATTCGGGGCTCTGGTGGAAATGGGCAAGTTTGCTGAGCAATGGGACAAATGTTACTGCAGGGGTGGCAGTTATTTTTACACCGGGTCTAGAAGTAAAGTAATTTGTTCCTCAAAGGAGGTGTGTAGGGGTAGACTGCTTGTATTAAAAGCAGAAATGAACAATAGGTGTTTTGTCCTTTATATATGTGTATGCACCTAACACAGGGAGAGAGAGGAGGTGTCTGTTTGGGTGTCTTAGACGGGAACATTCACAAGTAGCGCCTGAGAAGATCTGGAACTGTATGATGTATTTTTACAAAATATATAAATGGGTAGGAGCCTCATTCAGGCTCAGTGGGGGTGTTAAGTGACATCATTAAGCAGTTTGACCGAGTGGATGTTTGGAGAACTAAACATCCCAACACAAGACAGGATACATGGGTGAAGGTCTTTGGGGCTAGAGTGAGTGCAGCCCAACTAGATCGGTTGCACATGGCCAAGATTCAGAGCAATAGGCTGTTGGGATTTTCGGATCACCACAAAACCATGGCTCGGCTGTCTATTTCACCAGGGCCTCGGCACGCATCCTATTGGAAGTTGAATGTAAGCTCTGTATACCGTCAACAGTATAAAGCTCTCTCATCCTCAGAGGTTAGGAGAGTATTGGGGGAACTCGGGCATAGTGAAGTGGAGGTAGAGCTAGTGAGGCAAGGCAATGTAGGTCTCCATGCTAATTTACAGTGCCTTGCGAAAGTATTCGGCCCCCTTGAACTTTGCGACCTTTTGCCACATTTCAGGCTTCAAACATAAAGATATAAAACTGTATTTTTTTGTGAAGAATCAACAACAAGTGGGACACAATCATGAAGTGGAACGACATTTATTGGATATTTCAAACTTTTTTAACAAATCAAAAACTGAAAAATTGGGCGTGCAAAATTATTCAGCCCCCTTAAGTTAATACTTTGTAGCGCCACCTTTTGCTGCGATTACAGCTGTAAGTCGCTTGGGGAATGCCTCTATCAGTATTGCACATCGAGAGACTGAAAGTTTTCAGTTCTTTCCACAGATTCTCGATTGGATTCAGGTCTGGACTTTGACTTGGCCATTCTAACACCTGAATATGTTTATTTTTGAATCATTCCATTGTAGATTTTGCTTTATGTTTCGGATCATTGTCTTGTTGGAAGACAAATCTCCGTCCCAGTCTCAGGTCTTTTGCAGACTCCATCAGGTTTTCTTCCAGAATGGTCCTGTATTTGGCTCCATCCATCTTCCCATCAATTTGAACCATCTTCCCTGTCCCTGCTAAAGAAAAGCAGGCCCAAACCATGATGCTGCCACCACCATGTTTGACAGTGGGGATGGTGTTTTCAGGGTGATGAACTGTGTTGCTTTTACGCCAAACATAACGTTTTGCATTGTTGCCAAAAAGTTCAATTTTGGTTTCATCTGACCAGAGCACCTTCTTCCACATGTTTGGTGTGTCTCCCAGGTGGCTTGTGGCAAACTTTAAACAACACTTTTTATGGATATCTTTAAGAAATGGCTTTCTTCTTGCCACTCTTCCATAAAGGCCAGATTTGTGCAATATACGACTGATTGTTGTCCTATGGACAGAGTCTCCCACCTCAGCCGTAGATCTCTGCAGTTCATCCAGAGTGATCATGGGCCTCTTGGCTGCATCTCTGATCAGTCTTCTCCTTGTATGAGCTGAAAGTTTAGAGGGATGGCCAGGTCTTGGTAGATTTGCAGTGTTCTGATACTCCTTCCATTTCAATATTATCGCTTGCACAGTGCTCCTTGGGATGTTTAAAGCTTGGGAAATCTTTTTGTATCCAAATCCAGCTTTAAACTTCTTCACAATGGCACCAGCCTTGCGCACGGTGTACCCGGTTCGCCTGCATAGCCCAGTGCGGGCTATTCCACCTCGCCGCACTGGCAGGGCGACCGGGACCATTCAACCGGGTAAGTTTGGGCAGGCTCGGTGCTCAAGAGCTCCAGGGCGCCGGTCTATCCGTCACCACCCCCACTCACCAGCCCTCCGGTGGCAGCCCCCCGCACCAGGCTGTTTCTCCAGCCCATCCTTACAGGGGCTCCCTCCTCTCCAGCGCTGCCAGAGCCTTCCTCTCCAGCGCCGCCTGAGCCACCCGTCTGCCCAGCGCCGCCTGAGCCGCCCGTCTGCCCAGCGCCGCCTGAGCCGCCCGTCTGCCCAGCGCCGCCTGAGCCGCCCGTCTGCCCAGCGCCGCCTGAGCCGCCCGTCTGCCCAGCGCCGCCTGAGCCGCCCGTCTGCCCAGCGCCGCCTGAGCCGCCCGTCTGCCCAGCGCCGCCTGAGCCGCCCGTCTGTCCAGCGCCGCCAGTGCCGCCAGTCTGCAAGGAGCCGCCAGTGCCGTCAGTCAGCCAGGGGCCGCCAGTGCCGCCAGTCAGCCAGGGGCCGCCAGTGCCGCCAGTCAGCCAGGGGCCGCCAGTGCCGCCAGTCAGCCAGGGGCCGCCAGAGCCCCTCAGCCCAGAGGCGCCAGAGCCCCTCAGCCCAGAGGCGCCAGAGCCCCTGCCCCTTTTGCCCAGAGCTTCCGCCCCTCTGCCCAGAGCTTCCGCCCCTCTGTCCCGAGCTGCCGCCCCTCTGTCCCGAGCTGCCGCCCATCTGTCCCGAGCTGCCGCCCTTCTGTCCCGAGCTGCCCCTCTGTCCATTGAGAAGGGTCGCCTTGGTAAGGAGGCCACGGAAGCAGACAATAAAGCGGACCAAGACTATGGTGAAGTGGGGGCCACGTCCAGCACCAGAGCCGCCACCGCGGACAGATGCCCACCCAGCCCTTCCCCAATAGGTTCAGGCCGGAGTCCGCACCTTGGGGGGGGGGGGGGGGGGGGGGGGGGGGGGGTACTGTCACACCCTGACCATGTTTTGCTTTGTATGTTTCTATGTTTTGGTTGGTCAGGGTGTGAGCTGAGTGGGCATTCTATGCTACATGTCTAGTTTGTCTAGTTCTGTGTTTGGCCTGATATGGTTCTCAATCAGAGGCAGGTGTTCGTCAATGTCTCGGATTGGGAACCATATTTAGGTAGCCTGTTTGGTGTTGGGTTTTGTGGGTGATTGTCCTTGTTCCTGTCTCTGTGTTACTTTGCACCAGTATTAGGCTGTTTCAGTTCGTGTTACGTTTATTGTTTTTGTATTTGATTCGTGTTTACCTTGTTTTATTAAACATGGATTGCAATAGCCACGCCGCATTTTGGTCTGACTCTCTTTCACATACAGAAAACCGTGACACATCTGATGCGAAGCAGGAGCAGATCGTTAGAGGAGCTGGGAGAAAGAGCAGGGATCCGATCATCTCGCCTACTGAGGAAGGTTGTCGCTGAGGTTTGTGACTCCTTGCCAGTACTTCATCTGCAGTATGTGACTGACACTTCCAAATCTGATCGGTGGAAAAAGGGTCTAGATTATATGTTCCCTGCACTGATTGTTAGTGCTGCGTTGGGGGCATTCGAGGAGGACTTGGGGATGCTGCTTTCCTTCCATAGCCCGGGGCTGGGGGAGTTCAACGAGGTGGGAAAGAAGGCCATGTACAGAATATGTGTAAAGGTGTCCCATGCCTCTTCCCTGGAAGGGGTAAAAGTGACGAGGTGGGCTGGTGTGCTTGGTCCAGGTGCCCCCCAAAAGGCTGTTGGCGATCATTGTACAAACTGCCTATTGATAACAGGATAGCTGACCTCCAATGGAGGATAATACATGGAGCTATAGGCACCAACATGCATCTGGTACACCTGGATCCTACTATTGGGGAGGGGTGTCCATTGAGTCTGAAACTCTGGCACATCTGTTTTTACAGTGTCCCAGGTTGGTCGGGATGATTGACCTGATCACGAATTGGTTCTCAGCATTGGGGGAGGTTTTCTCTTCCCAACTGTATATATTTGGGCCAAAGTACAGGTATAGTCAAAAGGGTGTAGTTGTGTTGCTTAATTTTGTGTTAGGGGCAGCAAAATTAGCGATATGGAAGACCCGAAAGAACAGAATTCAGGGACAGGGGTCTGTGGATATGGTGGGAATGCTGGAGGGAATGTTGGCAGCGAGACTGAGGTTTGAGTTTGCCTATTATAAACTTGTCAACAATATTGATCTGTTGATGAGTATATGGGGTATTCAGAGGTTGTTGTGTTTAGTTACTATGGAGGAGGAATTGGAGTTGTGTTTTTAATTGGTGTGTAACTATGGTTTTGTATGAGTATTTATTGTGTTGTGGGCTCCCAGACCCAATAAAGATTATTTAAAACTCAAACTCTCTCTCTCTCGCTCACTCTCCTGCTCACTCTCTCACTCCCTCGCTCACACTCTCGCTCTCGCTCTCTCTTTCTTTCTCTCTCTGTCTCTCGCTCTCTCTCGCTCTCTCTTTCTTTCTCTCTTTCTCTTTCTCTCTCTCTCTGTCTCTCTGTCTCCCTCTCTCTCATATTAAGACTAATCTTCTCCACCTTTTGCTAGACACTAATCCTCGATGGATAAACACATAACTGAATCTGTACATCTTATTCCAAATGAGACAAGATGGCTGGTTGGAGGGTCAATCTCTTGGGATCTTATTTGCCTGTAATTTAATTCTAACGGTCAGATCAAACGCATTGCTCTCCTCTAAAAGCTTGTATAACCTCTTAAGGAGGAGGGGAGAAACCTCCGGAGATTCCCTTAAGGAGCAGGAAAGACTAAATCGACAACATCTGAAATAGGAGTGAATTTACATGTTTAACTGTCTTTGTACCACACCAAGAGATAGGTAGGTCAGCTCGAATTGATGGATTGCATAATCCAGGAAGATTTGAGATTCAACTCGAGATGCAGTCTGTCAAAACATTAGTGTCTATGTGTGTATTTGTGCATGTGTGTATGTGTTTTTTTTTGTGTGTGTAAATGCGGCCGTGCATCTGTGTATCTGTGAAAGTGTGTATGCGAGTGTGGGACATTAAAGCTGGTTGAATCAATTTACGGCCTCAGCGCTGTAGAGACATTCTTTGCCATGCGTCTGTGCAAAGTGAATCTGTTAAAACCCCAAGGCACGAACTCACCGCATCAGCCACCAACAACATGGAGACAGGATCAGTCCTGTTTTGTTCACAACACCGCTGCATTGACTTCCTGCCTGGTTGTGATGTGTAACTGTCACCATGGAGACAGGAACAGCCATGTTTTGTTCACAACACCGCTGCATTGACTTCCTGCCTGGGTGTGATGTGTAACTGTCACCATGGAGACAGGAACAGCCATGTTTTGTTCACAACACCGCTGCATTGACTTCCTGCCTGGGTGTGATGTGTAACTGTCACCATAGAGACAGGAACAGCCATGTTTTGTTCACAACACCGCTGCATTGACTTCCTGCCTGGGTGTGATGTGTAACTGTCACCATAGAGACAGGAACAGCCATGTTTTGTTCACAACACCGCTGCATTGACTTCCTGCCTGGGTGTGATGTGTAACTGTCACCATGGAGACAGGAACAGCCATGTTTTGTTCACAACACCGCTGCATTGACTTCCTGCCTGGGTGTGATGTGTAACTGTCACCATAGAGACAGGAACAGCCATGTTTTGTTCACAACACCGCTGCATTGACTTCCTGCCTGGGTGTGATGTGTAACTGTCACCATAGAGACAGGAACAGCCATGTTTTGTTCACAACACCGCTGCATTGACTTCCTGCCTGGGTGTGATGTGTAACTGTCACCATAGAGACAGGAACAGCCATGTTTTGTTCACAACACCGCTGCATTGACTTCCTGCCTGGTTGTGATGTGTAACTGTCACCATAGAGACAGGAACAGCCATGTTTTGTTCACAACACCGCTGCATTGACTTCCTGCCTGGGTGTGATGTGTAACTGTCACCATGGAGACAGGAACAGCCATGTTTTGTTCACAACACCGCTGCATTGACTTCCTGCCTGGGTGTGATGTGTAACTGTCACCATGGAGACAGGAACAGCCATGTTTTGTTCACAACACCGCTGCATTGACTTCCTGCCTGGGTGTGATGTGTACCTGTCACCATGGAGACAGGAACAGCCATGTTTTGTTCACAACACCGCTGCATTGACTTCCTGCCTGGGTGTGATGTGTAACTGTCACCATAGAGACAGGAACAGCCATGTTTTGTTCACAACACCGCTGCATTGACTTCCTGCCTGGGTGTGATGTGTAACTGTCACCATAGAGACAGGAACAGCCATGTTTTGTTCACAACACCGCTGCATTGACTTCCTGCCTGGGTGTGATGTGTAACTGTCACCATAGAGACAGGAACAGCCATGTTTTGTTCACAACACCGCTGCATTGACTTCCTGCCTGGGTGTGATGTGTAACTGTCACCATAGAGACAGGAACAGCCATGTTTTGTTCACAACACCGCTACATTGACTTCCTGCCTGGGTGTGATGTGTAACTGTCACCATGGAGACAGGATCCGCCATGTTTTGTTCACAACACCGCTGCATTGACTTCCTGCCTGGGTGTGATGTGTAACTGTCACCATAGAGACAGGAACAGCCATGTTTTGTTCACAACACCGCTGCATTGACTTCCTGCCTGGGTGTGATGTGTAACTGTCACCATGGAGACAGGAACAGCCATGTTTTGTTCACAACACCGCTGCATTGACTTCCTGCCTGGGTGTGATGTGTAACTGTCACCATAGAGACAGGAACAGCCATGTTTTGTTTACAACACCGCTGCATTGACTTCCTGCCTGGGTGTGATGTGTAACTGTCACCATAGAGACAGGAACAGCCATGTTTTGTTCACAACACCGCTGCATTGACTTCCTGCCTGGGTGTGATGTGTAACTGTCACCATGGAGACAGGATCCGCCATGTTTTGTTCACAACACCGCTGCATTGACTTCCTGCCTGGGTGTGATGTGTAACTGTCACCATAGAGACAGGAACAGCCATGTTTTGTTCACAACACCGCTGCATTGACTTCCTGCCTGGGTGTGATGTGTAACTGTCACCATGGAGACAGGAACAGCCATGTTTTGTTCACAACACCGCTGCATTGACTTCCTGCCTGGGTGTGATGTGTAACTGTCACCATAGAGACAGGAACAGCCATGTTTTGTTCACAACACCGCTGCATTGACTTCCTGCCTGGGTGTGATGTGTAACTGTCACCATGGAGACAGGAACAGCCATGTTTTGTTCACAACACCGCTGCATTGACTTCCTGCCTGGGTGTGATGTGTAACTGTCGATTCCCACATTAATGGCGTGATCACGTGTGAACAGAGGAAGATGATTGGACGTTCCATGTTGCACTCTGTGTCAGCAAGCTGCTTTAGGCTAACAAAACATTTTCCAAGTTCCAACAATTCGTCTCAGGGTGTGAAATGAAGGCATTAAGTTGAAGAAAACATCTTGTTTAACGTCTAATGCTAATGTTTGGAACAAGATCTCTTTCGGTCTCTCGATCACCCTGTGATAGACATTGAACAAGCCATTCTTTATTCATTACTATTTTCGCTTGCGATTCATTCCTTCTTCTGAACTCGAAGCTCATTCATCCCCCCCCCCCCAACGTGTTTTAGAAAAACAAACATTTTAACTGGAGAGACCTAGCTCGGCCCCATATTGAATAGATGACAGCGTATAACACCGAAGCAGAGCTGGCAGGCTCCTTTTCCTCTCTTCTGGTCCCTGAAAAGCCTCCCTCCCCCATTCTGCATTAATGGCCACATGCAAGTTTAAAAGCATTTCAATCAATGAGACTGAGCTCTCTAATGGAGCCCTCCTTTCAGGAAGCCGAGCTGAAATATATGTTTGCATTACAAGGACCAAATTGCAGCGGGCACTCACTCTGCCGCCTGTTAAAATGAGAGGTGCGTGGCCTGTATGAGAGTGGAGAAAGACAAGAAAGAAACTAAATGCCGTTGAGAGGTAGCTAGCTGGAGCCAGGAAGAGAATAGCTCAGCCCATTTCTCTCTACCTTGTTTTCCTTCTGTGGTTTTAATAGCTGTGCGTTAAGGTGATGATGGTGGAGGATGAAGATGGTCATGATGATGATGATGTACCTAGGAGGATGTCCCAGCAGAAATGAGGACCCCTCGTAACTGGAATCTGAGCTTGGTTAAGACAGGGTTATTATCCAAAGTGACCCCACAACAGCAACAACAACACAAGTATTTTCAAATGAAACGTCAGTTAAACTAAACAGGGGGGGGGGGGTATGAATCCTAAAGCAAGGCTAAACGGTGTACTCAAACAGAGAGACATTTGAAAACCAAAAAGTGTCGCTCTGCAGGGAGTGAAGGAGGAAGGGAAGACTGCCATCAATCTCCTCTACAGTCACCGACAGAGTAGAGTAGGGCTGCTTCTTTAATGAAACAGGTGCTACAGTCACCGACAGAGCAGAGTAGGGCTGCTTCTTTAATGAAACAGGTGTTACAGTCACCGACAGAGTAGAGTAGGGCTGCTTCTTTAATGAAACAGGTGTTACAGTCACCGACAGAGTAGAGTAGAGCTGCTTCTTTAATGAAACAGGTGTTACAGTCACCGACAGAGTAGAGTAGGGCTGCTTCTTTAATGAAACAGGTGTTACAGTCATCGACAGAGTAGAGTAGGGCTGCTTCTTTAATTAAACAGGTGTTACAGTCACCGACAGAGTAGAGTAGAGCTGCTTCTTTAATGAAACAGGTGCTACAGTCACCGACAGAGTAGAGTAGGGCTGCTTCTTTAATTAAACAGGTGTTACAGTCACCGACAGAGTAGAGTAGGGCATGCTTCTTTAATGAAACAGGTGTTACAGTCACCGACAGAGTAGAGTAGGGCTGCTTCTTTAATTAAACAGGTGTTACAGTCACCGACAGAGTATTGTAGGGCTGCTTCTTTAATGAAACAGGTGTTACAGTCATCGACAGAGTAGAGTAGGGCTGCTTCTTTAATTAAACAGGTGTTACAGTCACCGACAGAGTAGAGTAGGGCTGCTTCTTTAATGAAACAGGTGTTACAGTCACGGACAGAGTAGAGTAGGGCTGCTTCTTTAATGAAACAGGTGTTACAGTCACCGACAGAGTAGAGTAGGGCTGCTTCTTTAATGAAACAGGTGTTACAGTCACCGACAGAGTAGAGTAGGGCTGCTTCTTTAATGAAACAGGTGTTACAGTCACCGACAGAGTAGAGTAGAGCTGCTTCTTTAATGAAACAGGTGTTACAGTCACCGACAGAGTAGAGTAGGGCTGCTTCTTTAATGAAACAGGTGTTACAGTCATCGACAGAGTAGAGTAGGGCTGCTTCTTTAATTAAACAGGTGTTACAGTCACCGACAGAGTATTGTAGGGCTGCTTCTTTAATGAAACAGGTGTTACAGTCACCGACAGAGTAGAGTAGGGCTGCTTCTTTAATTAAACAGGTGTTACAGTCACCGACAGAGTAGAGTAGGGCATGCTTCTTTAATGAAACAGGTGTTACAGTCACCGACAGAGTAGAGTAGGGCTGCTTCTTTAATTAAACAGGTGTTACAGTCACCGACAGAGTAGAGTAGAGCTGCTTCTTTAATGAAACAGGTGTTACAGTCACCGACAGAGTAGAGTAGGGCTGCTTCTTTAATGAAACAGGTGTTACAGTCACCGACAGAGTAGAGTAGGGCTGCTTCTTTAATTAAACAGGTGTTACAGTCACCGACAGAGTAGAGTAGGGCTGCTTCTTTAATGAAACAGGTGTTACAGTCACCGACAGAGTAGAGTAGGGCTGCTTCTTTAATGAAACAGGTGTTACAGTCACCGACAGAGTAGAGTAGGGCTGCTTCTTTAATTAAACAGGTGGTACAGGCGATAAGAAAGCTTTCAGATAATGTGGTTTAAATAATTCCTGTTAAAGCTGGAGTTTAAGAATACCTGCTGTCACTAAGCGGGTGTGGGTGGAGGAGGGTGTCATTGTTTGGGTGGGGGATGTCTTTGTGTGGGTGGGGGGGTGTGTCTTTGCGCGGGTGGGGGGGGTGTCTTTGTGTGGGTGGGGGGGTGTCTTTGTGTGGGTGGGGGGTGTCTTTGTGTGGGTGGGGGGTGTGTGTCTTTGTGTGGGTGTGGGGTGTCTTTGTGTGGGTGGAGGAGGTGTCTGTGTGGGTGGAGGGGGGTGTCTTTGTGTGGGTGGGGGGTGTGTGTCTTTGTGTGGGTGTGGGGTGTCTTTGTGTGGGTGGAGGAGGTGTCTGTGTGGGTGGAGGGGGGTGTCTTTGTGTGGGTGGGGGTGTGTGTCTTTGTGTGGGTGGGGGGTTTATTTGTGTGGGTGGGGGGCGGTGTCTTTGCGTGGGTGGAGGGGGTGTCTTTGTGTGGGTGGGGGGGTGTCTTTGTGTGGGTGGGGGGGTGTCTTTGTGTGGGTGGGGGGGGGGGTGTCTTTGTGTGGGTGGGGGGTGTCTTTGTGTGGGTGGAGGGGGTGTCTTTGTGTGGGTGGGGGGATCTTTGTGTGGGTGGGGGGGTGTCTTTGTGTGGGTTGGGGGGGTGTCTTTGTGTGGGTGGGGGGTGTCTTTGTGTGGGTGGGGGGTGTCTTTGTGTGGGTGGGGGGGTGTCTTTGTGTGGGTGGGGGGGTGTCTGTGTGGGTGGGGGGGTGTGAATGTATGACAGGTGGTGTGGCGTTTAAATATTTTTGCTGGAAAGAAAACCGTCCCTTCGGCGTCTCAACTCTCTCCATTCAGTCGGTTTTTAATGACTTTTCATTCCAGTCTATTTCTCTGTCTTTGTGATCCAACAATCTCTCCAATAAGCAACATTTTGTGGCTGAGTTTTACATGTTCTTAGTTCCAGCAGAAGTAATTAAATAATCTAATTTGTAGCACTTTCAATATACTTTACTTTGCTTTTTTTTATGACTTGTAATTCATTCAAGACTAGATGGTCTGCCCTCTTCCATATCCTGGGTTTTTACTGTATTCTTACCCACAGTAGAAATGGTACCTGGGGGCAAACGCTAGATATTGCAGGAATGAAGGTATGAGAGAGTATGTTTGTGAAGATTTACAGTGCCGTGAAAAAGTATTTGTCCTATTTCAGTTTTTTTTCCAATTTTTGCAAATTTGTTTACATTTAATGTTATTAGATCTTCAACCAAAACCTAATATCAAATAAAGGGAAATACTTTACAAATAACAAAACAAATATATACTTATTTAATCTATTTAATTAACAAAGTTATGTAACACCCAATTCCCCTGTGTGAAAAAGTAATAGTTCCTTTATACTCAATAACTGGTTGTTCCACCTTTAGCTCTAATGACTGCAACCAAACATTTCCTGTAGTTGTTGTATTTTCCCCCAAGCCATAAGACTCCTGAACAGGTAATCAAATGGTTACCTGGACTATTTGCATTGTGTGCCCAACCAATCAGTGCTCCCGCACACTGGCTAACCGGGCTGTCTGCATTGTGTCCCGCCACCCACCAACCCCTCTTTTTACGCTACTGCTACTCTCTGTTCATCGTATGTGCATAGTCACTTTAACCATATCTACATGTACATACTACCTGAATCAGCCTGACTAACCAGTGTCTGTATGTAGCCTCGCTACTATATATAGCCTCGCTACTGTATATAGCCTCGCTACTGTTTTAGCCTCGCTACTGTTATAGCCTCGCTACTGTTATAGCCTCTCTACTGTTTATAGCCTCTCTACTGTATATAGCCTCTCTACTGTTATAGCCTCACTACTGTTATAGCCTCGCTACTGTATATAGCCTCTCTACTGTATATAGCCTCTCTACTGTATATAGCCTTTCTACTGTTATAGCCTCGCTACTGTATATAGCCTCTCTACTGTATATGGCCTCTCTACTGTATATAGCCTCTCTACTGTTATAGCCTCGCTACTGTATATAGCCTCTCTACTGTTATAGCCTCGCTACTGTATATAGCCTCTCTACTGTATATAGTCTCGCTACTGTTATAGCCTTGCTACTGTTATAGCCTCGCAACTGTATATAGCCTCTCTACTGTATAGAGCCTCTCTACTGTATATAGCCTCTCTACTGTATATAGCCTCTCTACTGTATATAGCCTCTCTACTGTATATAGCCTCTCTACTGTATGTAGCCTCTCTACTGTATATAGCCTTGCTACTGTATATAGCCTCTCTACTGTATATAGCCTCTCTACTGTATATAGCCTCACTACTGTATATAGCCTCACTACTGTATATAGCCTCTCTACTGTATATAGCCTCTCTACTGTATATAGCCTCTACCTTATATAGCCTCTCTACTGTATATAGCCTCTCTAGTGTATATAGCCTCTCGACTGTATAAAGCCTCGCTACTGTATATAGACTCTCTACTGTATATAGCCTCTCTACTGTATAGAGCCTTTCTACTGTATATAGCCTCTCTACTGTATATAGCCTCTCTATTGTATATAGCCTCTCTACTGTATATAGCCTCTCTACTGTATGTAGCCTCTCTACTGTATATAGCCTTGCTACTGTATATAGCCTCTCTACTGTATATAGCCTCTCTACTGTATATAGCCTCTCTACTGTATATAGCCTCTCTACTGTATATAGCCTCTACTGTATATAGCCTCTCTACTGTATAGAGCCTTTCTACTGTATATAGCCTCTCTACTGTATATAGCCTCTCTACTGTATATAGCCTCTCTACTGTATGTAGCATCTCTACTGTATATAGCCTTGCTACTGTATATAGCCTCTCTACTGTATATAGCCTCTCTACTGTATATAGCTTCTCTACTGTATATAGCCTCGCTACTGTATATAGCCTCTCTGCTGTATATAGCCTCTCTACTGTTATTTTCAATTGTCTTTTTACTGTTTTTATTTCTTTACTAACCTATTGTTCACCTAATACCTTTTTTGCACTATTGGTTAGAGCCTGTAAGTAAGCATTTTGCTGTAAGGTCTACATCTGTTGTCTTCGGGGCGCACATGACAAATAAACTTTGATTTGATTTGATCAGTCTCTCATAACCAGTTATTGAGTGTAAAGCGGCAAATTCTTTTCACACAGGGGAACTGGGTGTTACATAACTTTGTTTGAATTAAATAAATATGTAATTGTGTTATTTGTTTACTCAGGTTCCCTTTATGTAATATTTGGTTTTGGTTGAAGATATGACCACATTCAGTATTAAAAATATACAAAAGTAGAGATAAATTGAAAGGGGAAAAATCACAGCAGTGCCATTCAATAGTACACAAACAAGGCCACATGTTTATTTCTCTTATCTTAAAATCGTTTATTCAATAAAGTTAAGAACATATTGGTGATATAGTTAGGTTATTCCCCACCCAAAACTGCTATATAGATATCATTATCATTATTTATTAACGAAGGCATAAAGATGTTGATGAAGAAGCAACATTTGCCCTCGGGATCTATCCCATTCACGTTCTTAGTACACAATTATCGATTTTATAACACAGTATGCCTACACATTAATAGGCAATATACTTTTTTTTAAAGAAAATGCACTGAACCAAAATAAATACCTTTATTTTTGATGAATCTCTCAGCTCCAGCTCGTTTTCAAGTCCTCTGGAGGTTACAGTCCTAACACGCTGCCGCCAACGTTTGCATTGCAAATGAGGGCATAAACTGGGTCAAGACGCCAGCAGAGTAAGTAGTAACCTTCTTGTAGTAAAATAAAGGTTAAATAAATAAAAGACCTACAACACCTACGGTAGGCCTACATTATATCTAAAAAGATTTGTTTCATCTCTACATGTAGGTCACCCGATCAAACTTGTTTGGTATCATCAGAAAACATTCATCCGTAATGATACAATTCTCCCCTACCCTCCTTCTTGGCAAAAGTCTATTGTCCCACTAATGGCCAATAATGGGTGGATGGATTAATTACAGTCATTTACCGTTCTCATTCTCAGACTGGAAACGTTGTTTGCAGAGTTCACGATCTAATTTTCAAGTCCTTATTTAAAAAAATAACGATATTTTGGAGATTATTTAATTTTCAAACAACTGAAAGTGAGCAGTTGTAATCTGAATGAAGGGAAAAGGCCATTCTTGAACATGGGGTGAGACAATAGACCCTTTTAATTTTGTCTGGCTTGCCATTCCAAATACAATTGAATACTTTTTCATATAATTCACACAGGTCGCTCTCCGCCTGACTCTCTCCACCAATGCCGGCTGGCAATTAACCAAAAACACATCTCCTGTGGGGTTCCATTTCCAGGAAGACTATTCAAGCCATCGACTCTCTGATGGTTGAAGATGATGAGCGACCGGCAAAGTCAATCTGGAATCTGTGTGCTGCAAAACTTTTGTAAGACTGACGCCTTTAGTGAGAGGTCTAAAAGCTTAAATATTTAATCATTTCTGCCATCTGAATTCATATTCATTATATAAATAGGCCCATGTGCACCTTCATCAGATGAACCGCAACATGTCAGCTATTGCGATTTAATTCACAAATGCATAAAATCATGTGCATGCAGACAGAGGAATAGCAATTCTTACTCTATTGTTCTAAATTTAATCAGATTCTTCCTCCTCATCATTCAGTTCAACGAAATTCAATTTTGTAGTCATGCACAATTATCAGTTTCTGTTTGGTTTGTATCGCCCCTTCGTTGTCAGGTAGAGAGAGACTCATTAAGCCTTGGGACCCAAAGCATAATCAGTGCTCCAGCTCCCCCTTCTGGTGGTCTGGAGAAATTAAGCAGTGACGCAGGGTACCGTACTAAACCACAAATTTCCTCTAAGTCCCGCGGCATAATCTCAAAACTTTTAATTGAGGAACCATTGTAGGATCTTAATTTGATCACTCTATTGTTGCTACAGTTTTTTTTTTACAGCAGGAAATGCTAACGTTTAGTGTATTTGAGGTTTAAGGAGGCTCCTGAAGTTTGTAATTTCCACTTTAAAATGTCAAACTTGATATTCTGTTACGAAAAGCGTATATCAACCCCTTACAAAAAATGTACAATCCACATAATAAATCCCATATCCTGTTGCTGCAGGATTATTTCCCTGCTGTAACAAAGTTGCTCATTTATGATCCGACTTCTTTACATTAAAACATTTTATTTTTTTAAAAACATTTTACCCAAGGTAGATATACTGCACAAGCTAGTTCCTGTCTTCAGTGAATTTCAATTTCAATCTGTCACACCCTAACCTTAGAGATCCTTATTATTCTCTATGTTTGGTCAGGTCAGGGTGTGACTCGGGTGGGAAAGTCTATGTCTTCTATGTCTTTGTTTTTGGCGTGTGTGTGTGTGTGTGTGTGTGTGTGTGTGTGTGTGTGTGTGTGTGTGTGGTTCCCAATCAGAGGCAGCTGTCTATCGTTGTCTCTGATTGGGGATCACATATAAATTGTCATTTTCCTTTTGGCTTTTGTGGGATCTTGTTTTGTGTTTAGTGTCTGTACCTGACAGAACTGTGCGCTTTCGTTTTTTTTTGTGTCTTTGTTATCTTTTGGTGTCATCAATAAAAGTGCGATGTACGCTGCGCCGTGGTCTCCTTCTCCCAACGAGAGCCGTTACAACAGCGTCAATGTATGCAACAGGCTGTCCCAGGGCGTGCAACGATAATGAGTTTAATATCCGCCATATCATATAACCTACAAGTATATTAACATACCGTACGTTACCTTAACAAGTCATACGTTGGCAGGGCCGTCAGGGCTATGTCATCCATCAGAGACGTGCTATGTATATGATTTGCATGATGTGGTGCCATGTAGAGTGTAGCACAATACAAAGTGATTTTCCATGCTACCCTTGTCAGCCAGTGACCTTGTGTTCCGATGTGATGACGTAATATTCTCTCCATAGGTAGATACTCCTAGAATGTTATTAATTACAACCCATGCTACAGTTAAAACGTCACATGTTTAAAGAGACGTAAAGCACTGGAGTGATGGGTTGACACATGTTAAAACACATTGGCACTGTACAATATAACAGAAACATATGCTCGTAGGAGGGCCATAGAGTTTAGTAATGCGCCTGTGAGTTGGACAGTTATATCACCGTACTCTATAAGCACATGTTGTAGTCAACGAACGAACGCACGCACGCACGCACACACGCAAACACACACACACACACACACACACACACACACACACACACACACACACACACACACACACACACACACGCAGTGGTGGGCCGTCAGGGCCAGCAAGGCCTTCTCTGCTGGCCTAAACATCATCAGAATATATATATATTTTTAAAGTATATTTTCCCACAAATATGTATTAAATTATTCCCCAGAGTAAGAGTTATGCTCTTCATTTCATAGCTTTCCTCTTGGTTGCACTGCTTCCAGCCCCAGGTTGAGATTTGGAGGGCTGGTCTTTATGTTAGATCTTTTATCCAATCATATTCAGCCATCATGTGTTGCCAGGAGTCTAAAATCTGCCCTCAGGTCTTCAGAATCAACAGTGCGGGCGCTTGTAGTTTAAGGTGAATGGAAATTAAAATTGATGTCAACCAATCAGCTTTAGAGTTGGCTATTGTACGCCTGCTGGCTGGCTTCAGTGTTACACAGGAGCCAGCTAGCAGGTGAAGTGCGTGCACGTCTTTTGATTGGATTACCAATATTGAGAGGCAGGTCCTTCATGGGCAGGTCAATGCAGAACCTCAGAACTAGGAAACTGAATTTGATAAACTAATTAATTTGCGTACTACTAAGCTGTTTTTTCAACCCACAATGGCGGAAGGAGGAGAAGATTTCGATTTAGTCGAGGATATAATTATAACGCCATTCTCAAGACAAACTTTTCAAGAAAAGTGTCGGGAGATGTCAGGAGAGGTCGACGCCGACGCTACAAAGCCTGTCACAGGCGGGAAAGGGGTTCGTTTCACCACTTTCAAAGTTCCAACTACGAGCGTTATCAATGGCTCACAGGCTCCGAGAAGCACTGCAAACTGTACTGCTGGGAATGCCTATTATTTGCAAGTGATCGATTTGGTGTTTGGAGGCACACTGGCTTTGCAAACTTGAGTTGTCTAACCAAGGCAGCAACGAGACACCAAAGTACGTCTGGGTACTTACAAGCAATGGTGCTTTTGAAAACTTTTGGGGACACTCGAGTGGATCTACAGCTCAACGAACAAGCGCGCAGGGCAACGAAGCTGCACAATGAAAAGGTATTGTACTCTTCCCCTGCAATTCTCTGAATAACAATGTCAATTTCAAGGTGACGCAACGCCTGGTTATACTGCGTTTCTGTCTAAATGTATAGTGTCTAGAGCCATGGCATCATAATGATGGTAATAAGAGGTGGATTAATTCGGGTGGGACTGTGTAGGACTTCACTGAAGGCCCAGGCCCCAGGCCCACGGCACGCCACTGCACACACGGATACATTTCCAGGAATCACAATCCATTATTCTGGTGGTGGAGAGACGAATGGGAGAGCTTAATAGTGGACACATATGCCTCTCTAGCTAACTAGCTTGATAAGGGATACATGTGTCTCACCAGTTAACTAGCTTGATAGTGGATAGACGTCTCACCAGTGAACTAGCTTGATAGTGGATATACGTCAACACCAGTGAACTAGCATGGTAGTGGATACATATGTCTCACCAGCCAACCTGGACTCCGGGATAGACGTAACATAGTAAAAGTAAATCTGTCACACTTCAATTACTATGATATATGTTCGTGCGCTATGTATTAATTTGTGGATGTCCATCATCTGTTTCGTATAATATGCTATGAATGACAATTCATTTGATATGTTACGAATTGCAATTTGCACAATATGTTATAAATTCCAATTTCTACAGCATGTTACGGAATGGAATTCATGCAATATGTTACAATTTTGCTAAATGTTACAAATTCCAATTTGTTGTGGCTAACGCTAGGTAGGTGGCTAATGGTAACAATAACTAGGTTGCCAATGCTACCATTAGCTAGGTGGCTAAGTTTAGCTAGTCTCAGTGTTAGGGTAAAGCGTTAAGGTTAGGGTTAGGAGTTAGGTTAAAGGGTTAAGGTTAGGGTCTGGGAATGGGAATGGGAATGGTTAGCTAACATGTTAAGTAGTTGCAAAGTAGTTAAAAAGTAGTAAGCAGTTGCAAAGTTACTAATTAGCTATAACGCTAAAGTGGTTCCGTGATGAGATTCAAACACACAATCTTTGGGTTGCTAGATGTTTGCGTTAATTGCCCACCCATCCTCCCCAACCAATCACCCAACTTCGTTTTTGCCTTAAGTAATCTTCTGTCTTATGTAACATCCTAACCGTAACATATAATACTAATTTGAGTGTACATTTACTATGTCACGTCTAGTCTATAAGACCAGGCTGCACCAGCTAACTAGATTGAAAAGGGATACATATGTCTCTCTAGCTAACTAGCTTGATAAGGGATACATATGTATCTCTAGCTAACTAGCTTGATAAGGGATACATATGTCTCTCTAGCTAACTAGCTTGATAGGGGATACATATGTCTCTCTAGCTAACTAGCTTGATAAGGGATACATGTGTCTCTAGCTAACTAGCTTGAAAAGGGATACATACGGTATGTCTCTAGCTAACTAGCTTGAAAAGGGATACATACTGTATGTCTCTAGCTAACTAGCTTGAAAAGGGATACATACTGTATGTCTCTAGCTAACTAGCTTGAAAAGGGATACAAATGTCTCTCTAGCTAACTAGCTTGAAAAGGGATACATACTGTATGTCTCTAGCTAACTAGCTTGAAAAGGGATACATACTGTATGTCTCTAGCTAACTAGCTTGAAAAGGGATACATACTGTAAGTCTCTAGCTAATTAGCTTGATAAGGGATACATACTGTATGTCTCTATCTAACTAGCTTGATAAGGGATACATACTGTATGTCTCTAGCTAACTAGCTTGATAAGGGATACATACTGTATGTCTCTAGCTAACTAGCTTGAAAAGGGATACATAGTGTATGTCTTTAGCTAACTAGCTTGAAAAGAGATACATACTGTATGTCTCTAGCTAACTAGCTTGAAAAGGGATACATATGTCTCTCTAGCTAACTAGCACCCCCCTACTGTTGAGTCTCTGCTGCTTTGTGCCTGGCCAACTTCACAACCCCAGCTGGGTGGTGTGTGTGTGTGTGTGTATGTATGTGTGTGTGTGTGTGTGTGTGTGTGTGTGTATATATGTGTGTGTGTGTGTGTGTATATATGTGTGTGTGTGTGTGTGTATATATGTGTGTGTGTGTGTGTATATGTGTGTGTGTCTGTGTGTGTGTGTGTGTGTGTGTGTGTGTGTGTGTGTGTGTGCGTGCGTGTGAGAGAGTGTGAGAGAGAGCATCAGGTATACCCATTGAGGGAGGTCTCTAACCCTACGATGTAGTAGACACAGTGGCTGCTCTGGTCACCCAAGTGTTACCATATAATTGTAGCAGTTTAAATACCACTGAGACTTATAATATAATCTCTCTCTCTCTCTCTCTCTCTCTCTCTCTCTCTCTCTCTCTCTCTCTCTCTCTCTCTCTCTCTCTCTCTCTCTGTAGATATCTGTTTTTCAGAAATCACACTCACTTAATTACCACTGAAAAACAAACATGCACGTCTCTATTCCCCAGAATTGACATTAGCAGTATTGCCCATCATTGCCCACCAGTGTTGTCAGTCAACATCAGTGAGCAGGAAGAAACATGATTGAGCATGGCCAATGGGGATGGCCCCAGTCAACAGTATACAGCCACGAGGGAGGGGCTTCCATGAGTCCCGGACATGTCTCAGAGGCTGCATGATTAATGGAATGGATCTGGGAATGGGTTATTAATGAACATGGGGAATAACAACATTTGGCCCGTGCTGTTGTAAAAGTAGACAGGGCCACTTCAATTCAGTGTGTCTTTGTGTAATTAATATCCAGAATAAAATAAGAGCTCATGGACTAAATTAGGAAAAGTTTACATGCCAGCAAATGTGTGGTCTAAGGAATAGCTAGATGCTACAATTAATAAAGTGTACTTTGGCAAAGAAAAATAACCCGCCACAAAGATATAGGAATATACACTACATTACCAAAAGTATGTGACACCTGCTCGTCGACATCTCATTCTAAAATCATTGGCATTAATATGGAGTTGGTCCCCCCTTTGCTGCTATAACAGCCTCCACTCTTCTGGGAAGGCTTTCCACTAGATGTTGGAACATCGCTGCTGGGACTTGCTTCCATTCAGTCACAAGAGCATTAGTGAGGTCGGGCACTGACCTTGAACGATTACGCCTGGCTCGCAGTCGGCGTTCCAATTTATCCCAAAGGTCTTCGATGGGGTTAAGGTCAGGGCTCTATGCAAGCCAGTCAAGTTTTTCACACACCGATCTCGACAAACCATTTCTGTGTGGACCTTGCTTTGTGCATGGGGGCATTGTCATGCTGAAACAGGAAAGGTCCTTCCCCAAACTTTTACCACAAAGTTGGAAGTACAGAATCATAAATAATATTATTTAATTTTGTTGTGTTAAGATTTACCTTCACTGGAACTAAGGGGCCTAGCCCAAACCATAAAAAATCATTATTCCTCCTCCACCAAACTTTCAAATCAAATCAAATTGTTATTGGTCTCATACACACGGTTAGCAGATGTTATTGTGAATGTAGTGAAATGTTTTCCATTTGGCACTATGCATTGGGACAGGTAGCGTCCTCCTGGCATCTGCTAAGCCCAGATTTGTCCGTCGGACTGCCAGATGGTGAAGCGTGATTCATCACTCCAGAGAACGCTTTTCCACTGCTCCAGAGTCCAATGTCGGCAAGCTTTACACCACTCCAGCCGACGCTTGGCATTGCGTATGGTGATCTTAGGCTTGTGTGTGGCTGCTTGGACATGGAATCACATTTCATGAAGCTCTCGACTAACAGTTATTGTGCTGACGTTGCTTCCAGACACAGTTTAAAACTCGGTAGTAAGTGTTGCAACCAAGGACAGTTGCGCCCTACGTGCTTCTGCACTCTGCGGTCCCGTCCTGTGATCTTGTGTGGCCTACCACTTTGTGGCTGAGCCGTTGTTGCGCCTAGACATTTCCGCTTCACAATAACAGCACTTACAGCTCCAGCAGGGCAGAAATTTGACAAACTGACTTGAAGGAAAGGTGGCATCCTATGACGTTGCCACGTTAAAAGTCACTGAGCTCTTCAGTAAGGACATTCTACTACCAATGTTTGTCTATAGAGTTTGTTTGACTGTGTGCTCGATTTTATACACCTGCCACTAATGGGTGTGACTGAAATAGGGGTGTCTCTAGTCTCACAACTTTGCTTTGTTAGCAATTCTTGTATCTCTGTTGGCTAGTGTGTGGATGGAGAGACGGAGAAAGGGGATATGGATGGAGAATGGAGAGAGGGATAGGGAGAGAGGGGTTATAGAGAGAGAGGGAAGAGAGATTGGTGGTATGGAGGTAGAGAGTGGGATATAGCAAGAGAGGAGAGAGGGGGAGAGAGGGAGAGTGAGGGTGAGAGAGAGAGAGAGAGAGAGAGAGAGAGAGAGCATTATTTTTATTTGCAATGGGAAATTGTTTTCAAGTGTTGCCATTTCATCTCAGAAGGAGGAAATATCTTGAATATTTCTTGTTTGGAATGAGTTCTCCATTAGCATCATCACCATTACTACCACCATCATCATCATCATCATCACCATTATCACCACCACCATCATCATCATCACCACCACTATCATCATCATCGTTACCATCATCATCATCATCATCATCATCATCATTACCACCATCTTTATTTTAAAAAATTATATATTTGACTTTTTTTTTAACCTTTATTTAACTAGGAAAATAAGTTAAGAACAAATTATTATTTACAGTGATGGACTCCTGTGGTGATGGGGGCTGGTATAAACATTTTTTTAACAAATTTGAAAAAACCCAAAGCCAATTCCTCCTTTGGTCGTCTTTCCTTCCAGTTCTCTACTGCCAATGACTGGAACGAATTGCAAGAATTACTGAAGCTGGAGACGCATATCTCCCTCTCTAGCATTAAGCACCAGCTGTCAGAGCAGCTCACAGATCCCTGCAACTGTACATAGACCATGTGTAAATAGCCCATCCAACTACCTCATCCCTATACTGTTATTTTTTATTTTTTTGCTCCTTTCCACCCCCGTATCTCTACTTGCACATTTATCTTCTGCACATCTATCACTCCAGTGTTTAATTGTTAAATTGTAATTATTTTGCCACTGTGGCCTATTTATTGCCTTAACTCTCTCATCTTTCCTCATTTGCACACACTGTATATAGACTTTTCTATTGTGTTATTGACTGTATTTTTGTTTATTCGACGTGTAACTCTGTGTTGTTGTTTATGTCACACTGCTTTGCTTTATCTTGGCCAGGTCGCAGTTATAAATGAGAACTAGTTCTCAACTGGCCTACCTGGTTAAATAAAGGTGAAATAAATACAATGACGAGAGACACCACAACAGTACATAAAGACAGACCTAAGACAACAACACAGCATGGCAGTAGCACATGACAACACAGCATGGTAGCAACACTACACTACAACAACATGGTAGCAACACAACATGGTAGCAACACAAAACATGGTACAAACATTATTGGGCAAAGACAACAGCGCAAAGGGCAAGAAGGTAGAGACAGCAATATACATCACGTGAAGCAGCCACAACTGTCACAAATAGTGTAAATGATTGAGTCTTTGAATGAAGAAATGGAGATAAAACTGTCCAGTTTGAGTGTTTTTTTGTAGCTCGTTCCAGTCGATAGCAGCAGCGAACTGGAAAGAGGAGCGACCCAGGGATGTGTGTGCTTTGGGGACATTTAACAGAATGTGACTGGCAGAACGGGTATTGTATGTGGAGGATGAGGGCTGCAGTAGGTATCTCAGATAGAGGGGAGTGAGGCCTTAGAGAGTTTTATAAATAAGCATCAAGCAGTGGGTCTTGCGACGGGTATACAGAGATGATCAGTTTACAGAGGAGTTTAGATTGCTGTTTTGTGTCCTATAAGGAGCATTGGTGGCAAATGCTCCAAATCTGGTATTGAATGGTAACCAACATCTAACCACTCGAGAATACCCTTATCTGCCGATCTATAAATTAGGTCTCTGTAATCTAGCATAGGTAGGATGGTCATCTGAATCAGGGTTAGTTTGGCAGCTTGGGTGAAAGAGGAGTTATTACGATAGAGGAAACCAAGTCTAGATTTAACTTTAGCCTGCAGCTTTCATATTAGTGCTGAGAGAAGGACAGTGTACCAGCTATTCCTACTCCCAAGTACTTGTATGAGGTGACTACCTCAAGCTCTAAACCCTCAGAGGTCGTAATCACACTGGTGGGGAGAGGGGCATTCTTCTGACCAAACCACATGACCTTTGTTTTGTAGGTGTTCAGAACAAGGTCAAGGGCAGAGAAAGCGTGTTGGACATTAAGAAAGCTTTGTTGTTGAGCGGTTAACACAAAATCAGGGGAGGGGCAGTTCAGTATAAGACTGTATCATCTGCATGTAAATGGATGAAAGAGCTTCCTACCGCCTGAGAGATGTTGTAAATTGAGAAGAGTGGGGGGCCTAGGATCGAGCCTTGGGGTACTCCCTTGGTGACAGGCAGTGGCTGAGACAGCGGATCATCTGACTTTATACATTGCACTCATTAAGAGAGGTAGTTAGCAAACCAGGACAAAGACAGCTCAGAGACAAAAATGATCCTTAGCTGGGCCACAAGAATGGAATGATCTACCGTATCAAAAACATAGGCTAAGACAATAAAAATAACAGCACAACATGGATTAGAATTAAGGGTAATGGTGACATCATTTAGGACCTTTAAGGTTACAGTGACACACCCATAACCTGAGCAGAAAACAGATTTTGTACCAGAGAGAATACTATAGACATCAAGAAAGCCAGTCAGTTGATTGTTGACAAATTTTTCCAGCACTTTTGATAAATAGGGCAAAATAGAAATGGATCTATAACAGTTAGGATCAGCTTGATCTTTTTTTGATATTTTTGGGGTAAAGCGTAAGGAGCTCCTTTAGCACCTCTGACCGCCTTTAAGGAGACATTTTGTTAAGGGGCAGGGGAAAAAGAGGGAGGAGCATCGGGGCTAGTGGCATTAGAAGGGGTGGGAGATGAGGAAAATAGTAATCCTGACATAATGAAGTGGTGATTAAAGAGCTCAGCCATGTGCTCCTTGTCAATAACAACCACATCATCAACATTAAGGGACATTGTCAGCTGTGAGGATGAGGGTTTATTCTGCAAGTCTTTAACCATTTTCGAGAACTTCTTGGGGTTAGACAGACAGAGAGAGAACTGCTTCTTAAAGTGATAAACTTTGGCCTTCCGGACAGCCTGAGTGCACTTATTTCTCATTTGCCTGAACGAGAGCAGCCTGAGTATGCATGTACTGATCCTTTCGCCAAATGGGAATCTTGAGGTGGAGTATCGTCAAATCAGGGGCTGAACCTGTTCTTAACTCAAATGTTCTTTATGGAAATGTGTTTGTTAATAAACAATACCACTGAAAATATAAAAAAAGAAGGTCCAAGTGTCCTCATCATTATCATCACCACCATCTTCATCATCATCACCACCATCATCATCATCACCACCATCTTCATCATCATCACCACCATCATCATCATCACCACCATCACCAACATCTTCATCATCACCACCATCATCATCACCACCACTGCCATCATCATCAACATCACCAACATCGTCATTATCATCACCACCATCACCAACATCATCATCATCATCACCACCACCATCATCATCATCAGCATCACTGCAACCATCACCATCACCAACATCTTCATCATCATCAACACCATCATCATCACCACCACCACCACCATCATCATCATCATCCTCACTGCAACCATCACCATCACCAACATCTTCATCATCATCACCACCATCATCATCACCACCACTGCCATCATCATCAACATCACCAACATCGTCATTATCATCACCACCATCACCAACATCATCATCATCACCACCACCACCATCATCATCATCAGCATCACTGCAACCATCACCATCACCAACATCTTCATCATCATCAACACCATCATCATCACCACCACCACCACCATCATCATCATCAGCATCACTGCAACCATCACCATCACCAACATCTTCATCATCACCACCATCATCATCACCACCACTGCCATCATCATCAACACCACTAACATAATCATCATCAACACCAGCATCATCAACACCGCCATCATCATTATCAACACCACCACCATCATCATCATCATCATCATCATCATCATCAATACCACCATCATCATCATCAACACCACCACCATCATCATCAACACCACCATCATCATCATCAACACTGCCATCATCATCATTATCAACACTGCCATCATCATCATCATCATCAACACCGCAACCATCACCACCATCATCATCAACACCACCACCAACATCATCATCACCACCATCATCATCAACACCACCACCAACATCATCAACACCGCCATCATCATTATCAACACCACCATCATCATCATCAACACCACCACTATCATCATCAACACCACCATCATCATCAACACCACCACCATCATCATCATCGCCACCATCACCATCATCAACATCAACACCACCATCATCTTCATCGTCATCAACACCACCATCATCTTCAGCGTCATCAACATCATCATCATCAACACCACCATCATCATCAACACCACCATCATCTTCATCATCATCATCATCATCTGTCTATTGCTCAAAGTTCCTCTCATCGGTTTCCAAGGGTCTAACACACAGCAGATGAACTTCAAGGAGCAGATGATTAGTGAATGGCTACACTTTCCTCCTAGAGGAACCGAATACCATTTTACGCCCAGAATCCTCCTCCACAAGCCCTCTGTTAAAAAGAGGGGTCAGCCACATAGTACACGAACCTCGCTAAAGGACACTTGCATAACTCCCCGTTAGAAGCTGACATTTCTGGGGGAACTCAGTGGCATCAGGATCACGTTTGTATCCCAAACGGTACACTATTCCCTGCGTAGTGCATTACTTTTGACCAGAGCCCTATGGATGCCGGTCTAAAGTAGTCCACTTGACAGTGAATAGGGTGCCAACACAGCCTCACAGTCTCAGTCAGGTTACTGTAATGAACTTTCATTAATTTCATTGTGGTGGTGACCAGCACCAACTTTCATTCATTTCATGGTGGTGGTGACCAGCACCAACTTTCATTCCATCTGACGAAGTCAAACCAATGGAGACGGACAGACGGACGGACGGACGGACGGACGGACGGACAGACAGACAGACAGACAGACAGACAGACAGACAGACAGACAATGTAGATAGACACACCATAGTTAAACAATCGAAAAGACAGCAAGATATATCAACATAGAGGCTGACACCCACACTGGCACCGACGTAACACACCCTCAGCCCAATCCCTACACATACACTCAGACATGACCAAACACGCTGATATGCAATGTGTTTGTTTAGCATCCTGTGGGCCACCACCATCTCCCCATGCCAGTGCATGCCAGCACGCACCAGCTGCCACTGTAGCAGTCCACACAGTGGCAGAGACAGGCTTGGGCACCCGGGCACATTCAGCTAACGAGGTGAGAGGGAGCCCTGTTGCAGGACTCCCTGTCGCCTCCATTACCACCAGCCCTGTGTGTGTGTGTGTGTGTGTGTGTGTGTGTGTGTGTGTGTGTGTGTCTGGATGGGGAGATCATGGTTTTCACATAACAAACTGTGGATTATTATTTTGCAGACGGTTTCTTCAAGTGGAAAATTAGGCACCTCCACTCCGGCTTGTCCCTCATTCGGCATTCCAGCGATTGAGCACCGGGAGCTTCGGAAATGAGGGAAAATAATTCCTTGCCACCGCCGTAACCCATCAAGCACGGATAAGACGGATAGATGATGTAGAGAGCTTCCAGTGTATTGCCATTTCTATGGTTGTACCGGTTTTATGTGTGTGTGTGTGTGTGTGTGTGTGTGTGTGTGTGTGTGTGTGTGTGTGTGTGCGCGTGCGTGCGTGTGTGCGTGTGTGTGTGTGTGTGTGTGTGTGTGTGTGTGTGTGTGTGTGTGTGTGTGTGTGTGTGTGTGTGTGTGTGTGTGTGTGTGTGTGTGTGTGCATCAATGCGAGTGCATTTGTGTATTCATTTGACATTACACACGTTTATTCTGTGATTTATTCGCATGCTTTAATGATTACATTACATGGGTGTCTTTTGTCACGGTGGATTCAACAGACACCCAGCTGCTTGTGGTGCCCATAATTACCCAGGTAATATAGCACACAAACACAGCTCCGTGTGATTTGGTATTAGTGGTATTTTCCATCTGTGACGTAAGGCCGCAAAGAAATGCTCAAATTGCTTCCATGCAGATGTAGATTTCATATGGTACTGAGGACATTTAAAAACAGGATCGGATCAACAGCATAAAATACATACTGCATAATCATGTTTTGGGTTTAGGGGATTTTTTATATATTTTTGCAATTGAAGGCAGCCATTTTGAAATTGCCGCGTTAATCATTTTCCTGTCAGTTCATAAACATATTAACCTTGGGTTCGGCATTGAACAGGCAGTGTGATCGATTGATTGTCTGAGTGATTCATTAACCGATTCATTTAATCTCATTGGATGATTGATGATCAGGGAGTAGAGGAGTGGAGGTGTAGCTACTGCCTACGTATGGTGAACAAAGAACTTCACACATCAAGGGTTTTCATGCCGCTCACTGCAACGTCGCGACTCAAAAGGCCAGAGTGTGGGTTTATTATGTGAGGTGGGGTACTGGGCAGATTGAACAAATAGGCCTCAATCTATTTTCAATGATGATGTCCCACAGTCAATCCATTATTATTTCGATAGAGACCAAGTCCTCACCAGGTAGCCCTATACTTTGTGCATCATGGTCAAAGCAATGAACCACAAACTACCACAACTAGCTATGTCCCACCCCTGCTCACAGTAACTCACTCATATCCAAGAGCCTCCCCTGAAGCACAGTACATGGAAGGCACAGTATTAGAATTTCGCTTCATGTACACTATGCCTGAATGCAACATACATACATACATACATACATGCATACATACTGTACATACATACATACGACCAGCGCCAACATTCTGTATTTCAGCTCAGGATGACAGGCCTCTGAACTATACTTTACGCAATCCATGACACACTGCTACCCAAAGGCTAACAGGTGGTCAATTGCTCTGTATCTTCCACGACATATCATTATCCCTTAACTTTCAGGACATGCCACCTGCGAATTAAATTCATTTATGTGACGTGAAGCTGGGGGTCGACATGAAGATAGACGAAGAAGAAATAATACACAAGAACGTTGGAGGGAGGGAGAGATGGAGGGCAGGGAGAGATGGAGGGCAGGTATAGATGGAGGGCAGGGAGAGATGGAGGGCAGGGCAGGAGAAACGGAGGGAGAGATGGAGGGCGGAAGGAAGCAGGGAGGTGGTTAACCTCTGTGGTACTGTGACTTAAGGCCTCTGGGTGTTAGAATCTACACTGCATGTAATGACACGAGGGAGGGGAACATTTCAGGCCTCCTTCCATTTAATATTGCTGATACTGTATGTCTCACTGTCCATTATGTAT
Source organism: Oncorhynchus mykiss (assembly GCF_013265735.2). Classification (NCBI taxonomy): domain Eukaryota; kingdom Metazoa; phylum Chordata; class Actinopteri; order Salmoniformes; family Salmonidae; genus Oncorhynchus; species Oncorhynchus mykiss. The sequence goes on along the minus strand of NC_048585.1, from coordinate 56,125,264 downwards.
GTTGGAGGGAAGAAACTGGCAGAATAAAAAAAAAAAACAGATCATCAGTAAACTAAGATTTATTTTAGCCTACAGAAAATGATATATTCAGACAAGTCACCTTGGAATGAGATATGTGCAATGTATTACTATCTTAATATGCGACCATAACTTTATTTTTTATTACATTTTTTATTTCACCTTTATTTAACCAGGTAGGCAAGTTGAGAACAAGTTCTCATTTACAACTGTGACCTGGCCAAGATAAAGCAAAGCAGTACGACACATACAACGACACAGAGTTACACATGGAGTAAAACAAACATACAGTCAATAATAAGGTAGAAAAATAAGTCTATATACAATGTGAGCAAATGAGGTGAGATAAGGGAGGTAAAAGGAAAATCTGATTTATATCTTATTATGATAGACATAACCAGTTAATACTGTCTATCCATTGGTTAGACAGAGTTTCCTGAAGAGATATTGTCTTCTTGGGGCATTGTGTTGTTGAGAATGAAACCCATGGCGTGTTGGGGATTAAATGGATCTAGCATGGAAAGACGGGCTTGATAAATGATTGGTTGGGATTAAATGGATCTATAATGGGAAGAAGGGATTGATAAATGATAGGTTTGTCTTAGTAAGATTATTTCATTCATCTTACAAATATGATAGTGCAGAAATATTACAATGAATACTCAAGAGCCTCGGTATAACAATGGTGCTTGATGATGTATGGACGTTCAGAGGGGGCGGGGGGGGAAAGTGAGAGAGGCTTTACTCACTTTATTCTTGTAAGAGACACCAAGAGAGAGAGAGAGAGAGAGAGAGAGAGAGAGAGAGAGAGAGTGAGAGGAGGAAGCTTTTACAGAGTCCATTCCACTTGAGGCAGTGTTTAAGTTCGGATTCAGTTCATGATTTGGAACAAGGGAAAGAGCTTCACTCCCTCTGTCAACCTCTGATCCCTGGAACAAGGGAATGAGCTTCACTCCCTCTGTCAACCTCTGTCACTGGAACAAGTGAAGGAGCTTCACTCCCTCTGTCAACCTCTGTCACCGGAACAAGCACACTGGTTTAAGTGTGTCATAAAATACAACCCTGCTTTGTTTTTCATTGTCAACAGTTTCCTGTGTGTATCAGGAAGGGTCCACCAGCCAAAGGACATCCAGCCAACTTGACACAACTGTGGGAAGCATTGGAATCAACATGGGCCAGCATCCTTGTGGATTGCTTTCAACACCTTGTAGAGTCCATGCCCCGGTGAACTGAGGTTGTTCTGAGGGCAAGAGGGGGTGCAACTCAATATTAGGAAGATGTCCCTAGTGTTTTGCACACTCAAAGAAATATAAACACAACATATAAAGTGTAGGTCTGGTGTTTCATGAGCTGAAATAAAAGATGCCAGAGATTTTCCATACGCACAGAAAATAGGAATGTCGACCAAAGCTGTTGCCAGAGAAATTAATGTTAATTTCTCTACCATAAGCCGCCTCCAACATCGTTTTAGAGAATTTGTCAGTATGTCCAACCGGCCTCACAACCACAGACCATGTGTTACCACGCCATCCCAGGACCTCCACATCCGGCTACTTCACCTGCGGGATCGTCTGTGGCCGGACAGCTAATGAAACTGTGGGTTTGCACAACCGAAGAAACCGTCTCAAGGAAGCTCATCTGCACACTCATAGTCTTCATCAGAGTCCTGATCTGACTGAAGTTCAGCTTCATAAAGGACTTTAGTGGGCAAATGCTCATCTTCAATGGCCACTGGCACGCTGGAGAAGTGTTCCCTTCACAGATTAATCCCCTGGCAGACAGGGCTGCTTGGCTTCGTGTGGGCGAACGGTTTGCTGATGTCAACGTTGTGAACAGAGTATCCCATGGTGGTGGTGGGTTTATGGTATGGGCAGGCATAAGCTACGGACAACGAACACATTTCCATTTTATTGACGGAAATTTGCATGCACAGAGGTACCCTGACGAGATCTTTGAGGCCCATTGTCGTGTCTTTCACATTGTTGATCCTTTCATCCCCCATCATTACCTCATGTTTCAGCATGATAATGCACGGCTCCATGTCGCATGGATCTGTACACAATTCCTGGAAGCTGAAAATGTCCCAGTTCTTCCATGGCCTGCACACTCACCAAACATGTCACCCTCCATTGAGCATGTTTGGGATGCTCTGGGTCGACGTGTACGACAACCTGTTCCAGGTCCCGCCAATATCCAGCAACTTTACACAGCCATTGTAGAGGAGTGGGACAACATTCCACAGGCCACAATAAACATCCTGATCAACTCTATACGAATGAGATGTGTCGCGCTGCATGACACAAATGGTTGTCACACCACATACTGTCTGGTTTCCTGATCCATGACCCTACCTTTTTTTTAAGGTATCTGTAGCCAACAGATTCATATCTGTGTTCCCAGTCATGTGAAATCCATAGATTAGGGCCTAATGAATGTATTTAATTTGACTGATTTCCTTCTATGAACTCTAAGTCAGTAAAATCTTTGAAATTGCTGCATGTTGCAATTTATATTTTTGCTCAGTATATTTTTGTATACAGTATATATAGACTCTACTGTGCCATGATGTAATGTGCTGAAATGTTTAAATGTCAACTATACTACAGAGTGAAAAGTTCAGTTTTAGCTTTTTACAGTACGCGGCAACAATGGGCAAGATGATTGTATTTTTAAATTAAGACAGAACCACAATGGGAATGGCACATTTACAATAAAAAAGAACCACAACAGGAATTGCATATTTACAGTAAGAAGGAACCACCATGGGGAGGACAATGGCATATTTACAGTAAGAAGGAACCACAATGGGGAGTACAATGGCATATTTACAGTAAGAAGGAACCACAATGGGGAGTACAATGGCATATTTACAGTAAGATGGAACCACAATGGGGAGTACAATGGCATATTTACAGTAAGATGGAACCACAATGGGGAGTACAATGGCATATTTACAGTAAGATGGAACCACAATGGGGAGTACAATGGCATATTTACAGTAAGATGGAACCACAATGGGGAGTACAATGGCATATTTACAGTAAGAAGGAACCACAATGGGGAGTACAATGGCATATTTACAGTAAGATGGAACCACAATGGGGAGTACAATGGCATATTTACAGTAAGAAGGAACCACAATGGGGAGTACAATGGCATATTTACAGTAAGATGGAACCACAATGGGGAGTACAATGGCATATTTACAGTAAGAAGGAACCACAATGGGGAGTACAATGGCATATTTACAGTAAGATGGAACCACAATGGGGAGTACAATGGCATATTTACAGTAAGAAGGAACCACAATGGGGAGTACAATGGCATATTTACAGTAAGATGGAACCACAATGGGGAGTACAATGGCATATTTACAGTAAGATGGAACCACAATGGGGAGTACAATGGCATATTTACAGTAAGAAGGAACCACAATGGGGAGTACAATGGCATATTTACAGTAAGAAGGAACCACGATGGGGAGGACAATGGCATATTTACAGTAAGAAGGAACCACAATGGGGAGTACAATGGCATATTTAGGAACCATTCAAAACAAGAAGATAAAGCAGATATGTTAATCGGTTAAAGAAGTGTAATATTTCTGCCCTTGCTGAATCAGTGTTTATCTCATTTGCCTCATCAGGAGCTGAGTTGAGGTCTGGACTTCCTCCAAAACGACACAGCTTACCACTCTACTCTCAGAATCAGTCCGTCTCCCCTCTCTTTTTTCCCCCTCCTCTCTTATTACTCTCTCTCTCTCTCTCTGTAGATCTCTTCAGTTCAAAGCACACTGACAGGGAGCTCATCTGCAGAGCGTGATACAAATGAAAAGTTTTTTGAGTTGTTCAAAACCCGGGCAGAAAAGGACGATTGATATCATCAAGCAGGCATATTATTTCACATTCCACACATACAACTTCCTCTGACCTGGGATACACATGATCGTGATGGAGCAGAACTTCCTCTGACCTGGGATACACATGATCGTGATGGAGCAGAACTTCCTCTGACCTGGGATACACATGATTGTGATGGAGCAGAACTTCCTCTGACCTGGGATACACATGATCGTGATGGAGCAGAACTTCCTCTGACCTGGGATACACATGATCGTGATGGAGCAGAACTTCCTCTGACCTGGGATACACATGATCGTGATGGAGCAGAACTTCCTCTGACCTGGGATACACATGATCGTGATGGAGCAGAACTTCCTCTGACCTGGGATACACATGATCGTGATGGAGCAGAACTTCCTCTGACCTGGGATACACATGATCGTGATGGAGCAGAACTTCCTCTGACCTGGGATACACATGATCGTGATGGAGCAGAACTTCCTCTGACCTGGGATACACATGATCGTGATGGAGCAGAACTTCCTCTGACCTGGGATACACATGATCGTGATGGAGCAGAACTTCCTCTGACCTGGGATACACATGATCGTGATGGAGCAGAACTTCCTCTGACCTGGGATACACATGATCGTGATGGAGAAGAACTTCCTCTGACCTGGGATACACATGATCGTGATGGAGCAGAACTTCCTCTGACCTGGGATACACATGATCGTGATGGAGCAGAACTTCCTCTGACCTGGGATACACATGATCGTGATGGAGCAGAACTTCCTCTGACCTGGGATACACATGATCGAGATGGAGCAGAACTTCCTCTGACCTGGGATACACATGATCGTGATGGAGCAGAACTTCCTCTGACCTGGGATACACATGATCGTGATGGAGCAGAACTTCCTCTGACCTGGGATACACATGATCGTGATGGAGCAGAACTTCCTCTGACCTGGGATACACATGATCGTGATGGAGCAGAACTTCCTCTGACCTGGGATACACATGATCGTGATGGAGCAGAACTTCCTCTGACCTGGGATACACATGATCGTGATGGAGCAGAACTTCCTCTGACCTGGGATACACATGATCGTGATGGAGCAGAACTTCCTCTGACCTGGGATACACATGATCGTGATGGAGCAGAACTTCCTCTGACCTGGGATACACATGATCGTGATGGAGCAGAACTTCCTCTGACCTGGGATACACATGATCGTGATGGAGCAGAACTTCCTCTGACCTGGGATACACATGATCGTGATGGAGCAGAACTTCCTCTGACCTGGGATACACATGATTGTGATGGAGAAGAACTTCCTCTGACCTGGGATACACATGATCGTGATGGAGCAGAACTTCCTCTGACCTGGGATACACATGATCGTGATGGAGCAGAACTTCCTCTGACCTGGGATACACATGATCGTGATGGAGCAGAACTTCCTCTGACCTGGGATACACATGATCGTGATGGAGCAGAACTTCCTCTAACCTGGGATACACATGATCATGTTGTAGCAGCACAACTTTGGGAAGAGAGAGAGGTAGAGGGGTGGGAAAGATAAAAAAAAAAAAAAACATGTCTCTGTCTACCTGACACTGATACTTTTGTAGAGTGCTCAAACCGGAGTATATTGCGAAGGGTGGATGTACTGCTGGAGTGGGTTAATCTTTTGTGTGATTTGTTCAATTCAAGGTTTGGGAATTAGTTTTGAGGATCCAGACAATGTTTGAGACAAAGTATTGGAATGTGTAAATACAATAAAACTGAATAAATCTAGGTGTGTTTGTTCATTCTCCCTTATCACGCTGAGGCTAAATTGCCTGTTTCTTTTGATTCCTGCTCCTATCCATCTCTGCGAAACAGAGTGGAACAAAACTTTATTTGATACACTGTCTTTGTTTTGTTACATAAACACTCCTCTGTGTACATTCCTTATTTTCATCTTCCTCCTCATTTCCACCGGGTTGGCATGACTGTCTGGATTACACTCATCAATTCTGAAAGTATCACAATTATCTTCAGTCCTCAGTAAAAAAGTCAACCTGCCAGAGTCGACGACTCGCAGATGAATTACTTTTGTCTCCACTTCTTCAGGATTATTATCCGGGAGATGGGTGTCGTTGCATTTCCCTATTCCATGTGTTTTCTGGAGTTTGTTTTCTGAGGAAAATGAAATGCTGCTATCAGAGAGAGGCTGAATACAAGAGTGCACCCTTGATGAGAGGGTTGATGATGAAAAGGAGGAGAGATCTGATATTGTGTCTCTTCAGGGAAGAAGGGTTATTGGTTGTTGCAGACAAAATGGAGGGAAAACTCTGTCACACTCTCACAGTTTAATTAACACCCAAGGTGAAAAAGTACAAATAGAAAGGGGAATGTAGAAGAAACTTGCAGCAAATAATGAAAGAGGAATCAATGGAACGCGTTTTATGTTGTTCAGTTAATATTCTACAAAATGAATGGGGAGTTTAAAAACGATTCTTCAAAGGAGGATGTAAGTATGAATGGACCAAAGTGATAAAATTATTGCGTTAGAGATGATTATTAACTCAACATGATTTGTCAATATCCTCTGAATATAACGACACCTCTTTGAATTCCCATTACTGGTCAATCTCGACTATATACATAGTTTTTTTTTATTGACCGTGCTCAACCAGTAGAGATAAAAGTCCCATTAATCCTGGTTACCGTGTCTCCTTTTGACCCCACTATGACCGCCACCTCATTATTCAGAGAGAGAGGGTCAAAGGAATTAGAGAGAGAGAAAAAAAAAGATGAGGTAAAGCTGGTGGTCCTGGAATGGACGGCAGGGATACATCACTAAACTGCTAAATGAAGTAGGAAGTAAATAAACTAGATGTTTTTGGTCTTGAACATTACCTCTCGGGAAAATGTATTATAGACTGTGGAGACACCGGAAAGAGACGAATGAAAAGGAAAAGAGAAATGTTGAAAGGGAGAGAAAGACAGAAAAAACATGATTGTAACTCCCAAAGAAAAGAGGGCCAAGACGGGACTGATAGGACACAGCTAGGTGAGGGTGGTGGGGGATAGGAGGGAGACATCTGGTCCTGATAGGACACAGATAGGTGAGGGTGGTGAGGGATATGAGACATCTGGTCCTGATAGGACACAGATAGGTGAGGGTGGTGAGGGATATGAGACATCTGGTCCTGATAGGACACAGCTAGGTGAGGGTGGTGGGGGATAGGAGGGAGACATCTGGTCCTGATAGGACACAGATAGGTGAGGGTGGTGAGGGATATGAGACATCTGGTCCTGATAGGACACAGATAGGTGAGGGTGGTGAGGGATATGAGACATCTGGTCCTGATAGGACACAGATAGGTGAGGGTGGTGGGGGATAGGAGACATCTAGTCATGATAGGACACAGCTAGGTGAGGGTAGTGGGGGATAGGAGGGAGACATCTGGTCCTGATAGGACACAGCTAGGTGAGGGTGGTGGGGGATAGGAGGGAGACATCTGGTCCTGATAGGACACAGCTAGGTGAGGGTGGTGGGGGATAGGAGACATCTGGTCCTGATAGGACACAGCTAGGTGAGGGTAGTGGGGGATAGGAGGGAGACATCTGGTCCTGATAGGACACAGCTAGGTGAGGGTGGTGGGGGATAGGAGGGAGACATCTGGTCCTGATAGGACACAGCTAGGTGAGGGTGGAGGGGGATAGGAGACATCTGGTCCTGATAGGACACAGCTAGGTGAGGGTGGTGGGGGATAGGAGGGAGACATCTGGTCCTGACAGGACACAGCTAGGTGAGGGTGGAGGGTGATAGGAGACATCTGGTCCTGATAGGACACAGCTAGGTGAGGGTGGAGGGGGATAGGAGACATCTGGTCCTGATAGGACACAGCTAGGTGAGGGTAGTGGGGGATAGGAGGGAGACATCTGGTCCTGATAGGACACAGCTAGGTGAGGGTGGAGGGGGATAGGAGACATCTGGTCCTGATAGGACACAGCTAGGTGAGGGTAGTGGGGGATAGGAGGGAGACATCTGGTCCTGATAGGACACAGCTAGGTGAGGGTGGAGGGGGATAGGAGACATCTGGTCCTGATAGGACACAGCTAGGTGAGGGTGGTGGGGGATAGGAGACATCTGGTCCTGATAGGACACAGCTAGGTGAGGGTGGTGGGGGATAGGAGGGAGACAAATGGCATTTCTGATGTCCAATCTTTCTTGTATTCTTTTCCAAGCCGAAACGCACTCTGTCTCTCCGCACTTTGTCCCCAAAAACAACCGGAACATACACAGGGTTTTACAGAACATTAGGAACACCTTCCTAATATTGACTTGCAACCCCTTTTTCCCTCAGAACAGTCTCAATTCGCTGGGGCATGGACTCTACAAGGTGTCGAAAGCGTTCCACATGGGTGCAGGCTGATGTTGACGACAATGCTTCCCACAGTTGTGTCAGGTTGGCTAGATATCCTTTGGTGGTGGACCATTCTTGATACACACGGGAAACTGTTGAGCGAAAAACTCAGCAGTTGCAGTTCTTGACACAAACCGGTGCGCCTGGCACCTACTTTCATTACCCCAATCAAAATGGAGGGATTTTTTATTTAACTAGGCAAGTCAGTTAAGAACAAATTCTTATTTCACAATGACGGAATACACTTAAATATTTTGTCTTGCCCATTCACCCTCTGAATGGCACAAACACACGATCCATTTCTCAATTGTTTTAAAGCTTAAAAATCCTTCTTTAACCTGTCTCCTCCCCTTCATCTACACTGATTGAAGTGGATTTAACCAGCTATAAGGGATCGTAGATTTCACCTGAATTCATCTGGTCAGCCTATGTCATGGAAAGAGCAGGTGTTCATAATGTTTTGTATACTCAGTGTATATATGACTGTTCCGCTCTCTCTCTTTCTCTCTCTCTCTCTCTCTCTCTCTCTCTCTCTCTCTCTCTCGCTCTCTCTCTCTCTCTCTCTCTCTCTCTCTGTCTCTCTCTCTCTCTCTCGCTACTGCTCATTGTCTTTCCTGAATTCCGCAATAGTTATTCTTTGTCCAAGAGAATTTTTAAAAAATGAAAAAATGAAAATGATGATTTCTTTCTCTTGAAGTCAGCTGTCGTATTCAATCTGCTTCTACAGTCCACCTCATCAGTTTCTCCCATTTAACAATTTGTGCACATAGGACATAAAAAGCCTGTAGAAATAGAGAGAAGAGTGACAGCGTCGGGTGCCTATTCAAACACAGCATATTAACGATGGGGAGAACAGAGGAGGCCTAGGTGCCGTCACACAGTCATCGTCCTCAACACTTAAAAGCACATGGACAATAATATTCATCCAATTTTCATCACCCGCAAATGTGTTTGTGGCCATCCATAGTAATATGTCAGCCTAACCATTTATGACAAAACACATAAAGTCAGGAAAAGAGAAAAAACTGCCACACATATCTATACAGATTCAGTACCTTTGCAGGACACATATCAGCAAAGATAAAGTACCTTTGTAGGACCCATATCTATACAGATACATTACCTTTGTAGGACCCATATCTACACAGATACAATACTGTTGTAGGACCCATATTTATAAAGATACAATACCTGGGTAGGACCCGTATCAACACAGATACAGTACCTGTGTAGGACCCATATCAACACAGATACAATACTGTTGTAGGACCCATATCTATGCAGATACAGTACCTTTGTAGGACCTATATCATCACCAATACTGTACCTGGGTAGGACCCATATCATCACAGATACAGTACCTTTGTATGACCCATATCAACACAGATACATTACTTTGTAGGACCCATATCTATACAGATACATTACTTTGTAGGACCCATATCAACACAGATACAGTACTGTTGTAGGACCCATATCTATACAGATACATTACTTTGTAGGACCATTATCTGTACGGATACTTTACCTTTGTAGGACCCATATCTATACAGATACATTACTTTGTAGGACCCATATCTGTACAGATACAGTACCTTTGTAGGACCCATATCATCACAGATACATTACTTTGTAGGACCCATATCTGTACGGATACAGTACCTTTGTAGGACCCATATCTATACAGATACATTACTTTGTAGGACCCATATCTATACAGATACAGTACCTTTGTAGGACCCATATCAACACAGATACTGTACCTTTGTAGGACCCATATCAACACAGATACTGTACCTTTGTAGGACACATATCAACACAGATACAGTACCTTTGTAGGACCCATATCAACACAGATACTGTACCTTTGTAGGACCTATATCTGTACAGATACAGTACCTTTGTAGGACCCATATCAACACAGATACATTACTTTGTAGGACCCATATCTGTACGGATACAGTACCTTTGTAGGACCCATATCTATACAGATACATTACTTTGTAGGACCCATATCTATACAGATACAGTACCTTTGTAGGACCCATATCAACACAGATACTGTACCTTTGTAGGACCCATATCAACACAGATACTGTACCTTTGTAGGACACATATCAACACAGATACAGTACCTTTGTAGGACCCATATCAACACAGATACTGTACCTTTGTAGGACCTATATCTGTACAGATACAGTACCTTTGTAGGACCCATATCAACACAGATACAGTACTGTTGTAGGACACATATCTATGCAGATACTGTACCTTTGTAGGACCCATATCTGTACAGATACAGTACTGTTGTAGGACACATACCGTGCATTTGGAAAGTGTTCAGACCCTTTGACTTTTTCCACGTTTTGTTAAATTACAGCCTTATTCTAAAATGGATTGAATAAATTATTTTCCTCCTCAAACTACACACAATACCCCATAATGAATAATTTTGTTTTTGTTTTTTTTGCAAACGTATAAAATTAAATAAAACAAATACCTTATTTACATAAGTTTTCAGACACTGCGTTTTGCTACTCGAAATGGAGTTCAGCATTGAATGTCCCCAAGAACACAGTGGCCTCCATCATTCTTAAATCGAAGAAGTTTGGAACCACCAAGTCTGGCCTCCAGGCCAGCTGGCTCTCCAGGCCAAACTGAGCTGGCCTCCAGGCCAAACTGAGCTGGCTTCCAGGCCAAACTGTGCAATCTGGGTAGAATGACCTTGGTCACATATCTATACAGATAAAATACCTTTGTAGTACACATATCTATATAGATACAATACCTTTGTAGTACACATATCTATATAGATAAAATACCTTTGTAGTACACATATCTATATAGATACAATACCTTTGTAGTACACATATCTATATAGATACAATACCTTTGTAGTACACATATCTATATAGATACAATACCTTTGTAGTATACATATCTATATAGATACAATACCTTTGTAGTATACATATCTATATAGATACAATACCTTTGTAGTACACATATCTATATAGATACAATACCTTTGTAGTATACATATCTATATAGATACAATACCTTTGTAGTATACATATCTATATAGATACAATACCTTTGAAGTAAAAAAAATAGATCTAGCTACAAAGGATTACAACTTTAAAAACCAATGACGTGGTCAGCATGAGTTTGATTTGAAGTCCTATATCGTGTTTTGCTCTAGTCAACATGTCCTATAAGGTATACCTCAGAGAGAATAGACCTACGGGTTAAGACCAGGTCAGTCAACACAGGATGATCCTCTCCTTGGTCAGGATGTGTGACTGTGACTGGGCTGTCAGTTTTAAACAGACCAGGGAACAGGACAGGGAGGCCCTGATTCCATCAATCTAACCGTCGGTGTAGGAGAGAATGAGGACATGATGACGTCACCACACTGATCTGAGAACAGTGGACTGACCGTATGAAACTGTAAGTTATTCTCTAGTTTGATTCAAACTGATCTCAGTGCAGCGTTGCCTACTGAAGATAAGTGAGAGGCAGTGGATTATTGAAATGAACCAAGCCCGACAGATAGCACTAGGCTACACGGAGAAGCTCAAACACTGTTGCCTATTAGCTTGAGTGTCGTACCATTGGGGGAGGAGCCTCCTGAATGTGATTGAGATCGAGATGGCAGCATAGGGTGGGTGTGGGCGTATACCAGGCCAAGGTCCTTCACTGGGATTGGATGAAATGAGATGGTGGGCCAGCTTGTGATGAGTTTTAGCCACCACTTCCAGCCTTTGTTTCTATGCATTGACCACTGAAATGATTCCCCTGTTTTCTATTGGATGAGATGTATTGGCCTGGTGACTGATGACTAGGCTCATCAAACGAAATAATGAGCACCTGACAGACTTTCACTTTAGAGATAAGAGAAAAATAATGAAAGCTTTGCCAACACTTTTCCCATAGGATCTGTATCTTATCTCCCTCATGTGATCTGTCAAATGCCACAACCAACCAAATGCTACAACCAACCAAATGCTACAACCAACCAAATGCCACAACCAACCAAATGCTACAACCAACCAAATGCTACTACCAATCAAATGCTACAACCAACCAAATGCTACAATGAACCAAATGCCACAACCAACCAAATTCTACAACCAATCAAATGCTACAACCAACCAAATGCGACAATGAACCAAATGCTACATTCAACCAAATGCTACAACCAACCAAATGCTGCAACTAACCAAATGCTACAACCAACCAAATGCCACAACCAACCAAATACCACAACCAACCAAATGCTACAACTAAGCAAATGCTACAACCAACCAAATGCCACAACCAACCAAATGCCACAACCAACCAAATGCCACAACAATAACTATTCTCTGGAGTGTTTCCCTTTTCCTTGTCAAGAAACTCCTGGAAGTCACCTGCGTTCACCAACTTGAGTTCAAGGAACAGGACCATGCTAACTTTGGCCTACCCCTTTCGCCCTTTGTATCTTATGATGCCAAAGTATGCTGAAAGGCTAGTTGTATCTTCTGATGAACAACAAGTCCTCTTCACCTTGTTCCTAATGAGCCTTGATCGACAGCATTGTTGTCATATTTCCAATGCAGGGCTCCCAACCTCAGATCTAATTGTCATCTCCTGTGACAGGCCATGATGAATTCTGGAAGTTCACTGGAAAGCGTCTAAGGTTTTAGGCTTTCCAATATCAGTTTTTAATTTATTCAGGCTTTGAAAACATCAAAACTTTTTCAGTGTTGTTTTATATATCCGGTGGATCATACTTAAAGTTCAGCTTTGATTTGTCCAATGATGAGACAGCGACAGTTGCGTCTCGAAAAAAAAAAAAATCAATGTTTGTCTGGTGAAAATAGACAATGTTATAGTTACTCATACAACAACACATCCGGATAATGAGCTCCAAGAAATCCAATAGTGACATCCTGTATGATTTATATAAAGCAATAAAATATTACATAGGTCGAACACAAAACAACTCCAAAAAGGTAGCAACATGAGGATCTTTGAAATACAGAACATGTCATGCTAAAAGTTAAGAGGAAACTCTGTGTCATTTAAAAAAAAAAATCTTGAAACGGAATGAGACTAAATGTCTCTGTGGCCAAACATGTCAGATTGTCTGGTGTGATGTCACTTGATGATGACGATGATGATGATGATGAGTGTCCGATGAATAATCTTTGATTTGCCAGTGCAGTGTAGCACATTGCCCATTAACCATTCTAGTGTGTGTACATCTATGTGACTGATCTGACAGGTACCTGCAACCACGACAGAGATGGCCGTTCCAGCAAGCACACTGACATGCAATTATTTATCCATCATGCCTAGCCTAGTTGCCCTGGTGATAAACAATCGTATATGGTATATAACATGTTTTTTTTTTTTTTTCAAAGTGGAGTAAAAATGCTCCAACTGCAATCTCTAAGAAATAACTAGCAGGATGACAATCATTCTTCCAGGACACACACACACATACACACACACACACACAGACACACACAGACACACACACACACACACACACACACACACACACACACACACACAGACACAGACACAGACACAGACACAGACACAGACACACACACACACACACACACACACACACACACACACACACACACACACACACACACACACACACACACACACACACACATACACACACATGTGGATAGGGAACACCCCCCTATCCACATCGATGGAACAGTAGTGGAGAGGGTAGCAAGTTTTAAGTTCCTCGGCATACACATCACAGACAAACTGAATTGGTCCACTCACACAGACAGCATTGTGAAGAAGGCGCAGCAGTGCCTCTTCAACCTCAGGAGGCTGAAGAAATTCGGCTTGTCACCAAAAGCACTCACAAACTTCTACAGATGCACAATCGAGAGCACCCTGGCGGGCTGTATCACCGCCTGGTATGGCAACTCCCTCAACCGTAAGGCTCTCCAGAGGGTAGTGAGGTCTGCACAACGCATCACCGGGGGCAAACTACCTGCCCTCCAGGACACCTACACCACCCGATGTCACAGGAAGGCCATAAAGATCATCAAGGACATCAACCACCCGAGCCACTGCCTGTTCACCCCGCTATCATCCAGAAGGCGAGGTCAGTACAGGTGCATCAAAGCTGGGACCGAGAGACTGAAAAACAGCTTCTATCTCAAGGCCATCAGACTAACATTGAGTGGCTGCTGCCAACACACTGACACTGACTCAACTCCAGCCACTTTAATAATGGGAATTGATGGGAAATTATGTAAATATATCACTAGCCACTTTAAACAATGCTACCTTATATAATATTACTTACCCTACATTATTCATCTCATATGCATACGTATATACTGTACTCTATATCATCGACTGTATCCTTATGTAATACATGTATCACTAGCCACTTTAACTATGCCACTTTGTTTACATACTCATCTCATATGTATATACTGTACTCGATACCATCTACTGTATTACTGCATTGTCGGAACTAGAAGCACAAGCATTTCGCTACACTCGCATTAACATCTGCTAACCATGTGTATGTGACAAATAAAATTTGATTTGATTTGATTTGATTTGATTTGACACACACACACACACACACACACACACACACACACACACACACACACACACACACACACACACCATACTCAAACATTTACTAATCATACAGCCTCCACATTGGTTATGCGCTGGGAGTCGCCAAAGTGTGTGACACCCACACAACGAGCTCGAGTGAATTAATATAATCTGTCACATCTAAATCAAATCAAATGTTATTGGGTCAGAATTCACATATTTAGCAGATGGTATTGCGGTTGTAGCGAAATGCTTGTGTTCCTAGTTCCAACAGTGCAGTAATATCTAACAATTCACAAAAATACACACACCTAAAGGTAAAATAATGGAATAAAGACATATATAAATATTAGAAGGAGTAATGTCGGCGTGGCATTGAATAAAATACAGTAGAATAGAATTAAGCAACAAGGCCAGAAGAGGTGTGTTATATGGCCAATATACCACGGCTAAGGGCTGTCCTTATGCACGACGCAACGCATGCCTGGATACAGCCCTTAGCCGTGGTATATTGGCCATATACCACAAACCCCCTGAGGTGCCTTATTGCTATTATAAACTGGTTACCAATGTAATTAGAGCAGTAAAAATAAATGTTTTGTCATACCTGTGGTATACAGTCTGATTTAACACAACTGTCAGAAAATCAGTATTCAGGGCTCGAACCTCACAGTTGATAATGCATTATAAACATATGAGATGAGTAAAGTAGTACGTACACATTATTCACGTGACTAGTATTTCATTAGTATTTGTAGGGCAGAAGCCCTACATATAAGGTGCAGGGTTGCGTAACCGGCTGGTAGCTGGCTAGTGATGGCTATTTAACAGTCTGATGGCCTTGAGATAGTAAGGGTAAGGTGCAGGGTTGCATAACCGGGTGGTAGCTGGCTAGTGATGGCTATTTAACAGTCTGATGGCTTTGAGATAGAAGCTGTTTTTCAGTCTCTCGGTCCCTGCTTTGATGCACCTGTATTGACCACGCCATCTGGATGATAGTGGGGTGAACAGGCTCGGGTGGTTGATGTCCTTGATGATCTTTTTGGCCTTCAGAGATCGGGTGCTGTAGGTGTCCTGGAGGGCAGGCAGTGTGCCCCCGGTGATGCGTTGGGCAGATCGCACCAACCTCTGGAGAGCCCTGTGGTTGCGGGCGGTGCAGTTGCCGTACCAGGCGGTGATACAGCCCGACAGAATGCTCTCAATTCTGCATCTGTAAAAGGTATTGAGGTTTCCTCAAAAAGTTATTCAGCTGCACCATCGAGAGCATCCAGACAGGTTGCAGCACTGCCTGGTATGGCAACTGCTAGGCCTCCGACCGCAAGGCACTACTGAAGGTAGTGCATACGGCCCAGTATATCACTGGGGTCAAGCTTCCTGCCATCAAAGACCTCTATACCAGGCGGCCTCAGAGGAAGGCCCTAAAAATTGCCAAAGACCCCAGCCACCCTTGTCATAGACTGTTCTCTCTGCTACTGCACAGCAAGCGGTTCCGGAGCACCAAGTTTAGGTCTCCCCGTGCACAAATACCCTCTCCCCACCATTCCACAACTCTTTTCAGATAGCTAGCTACATCCCTCCCTCCCTCCGTCCCAACCACATGCTTCTTACACCCCCACATAACACCCCCCAAGCCACACCCTGTCTGCCTCGACCCCCCCACATATACACCCCAATTTAATCTGTCACAGCACACTACACACACACCACCTACACACACGCTCACACACACACATTTCTGAGAATGTGAGTGACAAGCGTAACTCTGTCCATCAAACTGCAACATGTTTCTACTGATTGCCATCAAGTGGGAAGTGAAAAAACTTTCCCCAACTAAACTCACACCGATGTGGAATGAGAGGGGAAAAAAAATAGATTAATCAGCTGAAGGAAGAGGGGGGGGGGGGGGGAGACACGAAAAAGAGAAGTCCCTGTGAGGTTTGTAAATGAAAGTTGGAGGGGAAAGAAAGCAAAATACTTTCTCCACAGCCTGACTCCACAGCCTAACTCCACAGCCTAACTCCACAGCCTGACTCCACAGCCTAACTCCACAGCCTAACTCCACAGCCTGACTCCACAGCCTGACTCCACAGCCTAACTCCACAGCCTGACTCCACAGCCTAACTCCACAGCCTGATTCCACAGCCTAACTACACAGCCTGACTCCACAGCCTGACTCCACAGCCTAACTCCACAGCCCAACTCCGCAGCCCAACTCCACAGCCCAACTCCACAGCCCAACTCCACAGCCCAACTCCATAGCCTAACTCCACAGCCCAACTCCACAGCCCAACTCCACAGCCCAACTCCATAGCCTAACTCCACAGCCTAACTCCACAGCCTAACTCCACAGCCTAACTCCACAGCCTGACGCCACAGCCTGACTCCACAGCCTGACTCCACAGCCTAACTCCACAGAGGGGATCTCGCCTCGAGAGGCGATACTTTGTTAAAAGGGGACCCCAAAATTTTCCATACAAAACTTATGGGCTCATATGAAAGAGTAGGTAAAATAAATGATATCTAGGGTCAAAGGTCAAAATTCCAGGTAGTCAAGGTCAGGGCATACAGCCTGACTCCACAGCCTGACTCCACAGCCTAACTCCACAGCCTAACTCCACAGCCTAACTCCACAGCCTAACTCCACAGCCTGACGCCACAGCCTGACTCCACAGCCTGACTCCACAGCCTGACTCCACAGCCTAACTCCACAGCCTAACTCCACAGCCTAACTCCACTAAGGGGTCACCTAGTATGAGCCTTTGAGAAAGTAGGATTTATGTGATTACAGGTAATACAATTGTATTTTTACTTCTCTGTTTGATCATATTCATTAGTGACAATTAGTGTGGTTAATGATTACGTCCTTGGAACCTAATCCTAACAATTATATTATTGTTCACATGTGGGCACAGCATATGCTAGATATAATAAGTGGGACTCAGATCATCATTCTGAAGTGCAGCAATCTCCAACTTTGAGGTAAAGCTTTTTTCAAAATGAGCAGGCATTATATAATATCTGACAAATTCACTCTTTTAATAGCTCTGAGAACCAGAGAATTTGTGTGAAGTATATCACAGAAAGGCCACATGTTGAACTGAAGACAAGAGTCCTAGTTATTAGCATATTTTGTTCTCGATAAGCAGAAGAAAAGAGGTTGAAGGTGAGATTAGCGGTGGATGAGTGTCTATGAGGCCTAGATACAGCATTTCTATAGCTCCGTATCCAGGCTTGTCTGGGTGGTTTGGTGACACAGCCGTATACTCATTACTGTGTTGGTGATGTTACCCTCACACAATCGTCTCTGTGACTTGTCTGTCACCGCTAGAAAGCACAGGCATGCATACTGCTAATGAGTGTCTGGGAAATATAGCATAGCTATAGCACAAATCAGGAGGTGTCAAAAAAGTATTCACATGGTAAGTAGGTAAGCAGTAGAGAAGTTGTGTGTTAAATTATTGACTATTTACAATGTTTACTTTGACTTATTATTCATTATTATGAGTTTATTTTGTTGAAATGTCAAGGGTATGAATTACAAAATGACACAATTTAAACATAAAGTGTATCCCCCTTAGTCACAACAACATCAAAACAATAACCCTTAGTTTAATTGAATATAATGACACTCTAACATAGCTGTTATACTTCTATCCGTTGGACTAGCAGCCTACATTGCCTTCAAGATCTCTAAAACACGTAGAAATGTACTTCAATGTAAATATCTGACAATCGTTCAGTTGAAATAAAATAACTGCCGTTATTCTAATTCTAAATTGATTATCTCCAACAGTCATGATTTAGAATACAAGACAACTGTGTTTAGCAGATCGTAACACTTTTAGATGGGATGGAATTAGATGGATGGAAGTGTAGTGGGCTATTTCAGGGAGAGACAGCATTTCATCAGAATCGAACAGAAGTCCAATACAATTTGGAAAAACTCCAAAAGAGAACCCAGCCAAATAAAACGAATGAGAATGACTTTAAAGGCTTTGCTACACAACCTGGGCATAGCTACATAACCTGGGCATAGCTATACAACCTGGACATAGCTACATAACCTGGACATAGCTACACAACCTGAACATAGCTACATAGCTACATAACCTGGACATAGCTACATAACCTGGGCATAGCTACATAACCTGGTCATAGCTACATAACCTGGACATAGCTACACAACCTGAACATAGCTACATAGCTACATAACCTGGACATAGCTACATAACCTGGTCATAGCTATACAACCTAGGCATAGCTACATAACCTGGACATAGCTACATAACCTGAACATAGCTACATAGCTACATAACCTGGGCATAGCTATATAACCTGGGAATAGCTACACAACCTGGACATAGCTACATAACCTGGGCATAGCTACATAAGCTGGTCATAGCTATACAACCTGGACATAGCTACATAACCTGAACATAGCTACATAGCTACATAACCTGGACATAGCTACATAACCTGGGCATAGCTACATAACCTAGGAATATCTACACAACCTGGACATAGCTACATAACCTGGGCATAGCTACATAACCTGGTCATAGCTATACAACCTGGACATAGCTACATAACCTGGGCATAGCTATACAACCTGGGCATAGCTACATAACCTGGACATAGCTATACAACCTGGGCATAGCTACACAACCTGGGAATAGCTACACAACCTGGACATAGCTACATAACCTGGGCATAGCTACATAACATGGTCATAGCTATACAACCTGGACATAGCTACATAACCTGGGCATAGCTATACAACCTGGGCATAGCTACATAACCTGGACATAGCTACACAACCTGAACATAGCTACATAGCTACATAACCTGGGCATAGCTACATAACCTGGGCATAGCTACATAACCTGGGCATAGCTACATAACCTGGACATAGCTACATAGCTACATAACCTGGACATAGCTATGCAACCTGGACATAGCTACACAACCTGGACATAGCTACATAACCTGGACATAGCTACATAACCTGAACATAGCTACATAGCTACATAACCTGGACATAGCTACATAACCTGGGCATAGCTACATAACCTGGGAATAGCTACACAACCTGGACATAGCTACATAACCTGGGCATAGCTACATAACCTGGTCATAGCTATACAACCTGGACATAGCTACATAACCTGGGCATAGCTACATAACATGGGCATAGCTACATAACCTGGGCATAGCTATACAACCTGGGCATAGCTACATAACCTGGGCATAGCTACATAACCTGGGCATGGCTACACAACCTTGGCATAGCTACATAACCTGGGCATAGCTACACAACCTTGGCATAGCTACATAACCTGGGCATAGCTACACAACCTGGGCAGAGCTACATAGCTATACAACCTGGGCATAGCTATGTAGCTATACAACCTGGGCATAGCTACATTGCTATACAACCTGGGCATAGCTAAATAGCTATACATCCTGGGCATAGCTACATAGCTACATAACCTGGGCATAGCTACACAACCTGGGCATAGCTACATAGCTACATAACCTGGGCATAGCTACACAACCTGGGCAGAGCTACATAGCTATACAACCTGGGCATAGCTACATTGCTATACAACCTGGGCATAGCTAAATAGCTATACATCCTGGGCATAGCTACATAGCTACATAATCTGGTCATAGCTACAAAAGCATTTTTCCATGTATGCTCTTGGAAATCCTTTTGGTGATGTTACAGTAAATACATTACTTTAATAAATAATTCCTGCCTTTTAACCTTTTGAGATCAAATGAAAAGTGTATTTCCAAAATGCTATATCCCCCTCCAAAAAATCACAATTGTGTTATTTCTCGGGTTGCAAGTGAAAGTGATCAAAGTGACTTCAATCTTCAGTAATTTTGGTAATTAAGAGAAAATATATGGCAATCTATTGTAACTTTGGTAATTTGCACTTGAATAACTATTAAAAAAATATATATATATATATATATATATATATATATATATATATATATATATATATATATATATATATATATATATATATATAAAACTATATAAAAATATATTAATATTAATTTATTATATGTGTCCATATTTTCAATTAGTTTCTATTTGATAAACCATATTTTTATAAAAAATGGCCTAATTCATTAAAAAAGCATCTAATCAACAACGGCATTATTTTCTTATTTTCTCCTCAACTCTTTCAACTACTGACTTTTTTCACAACTGCAACAAGTTTGTAGCCAAAGCATTAAAAATAAATACATGACATAGTAAAATAAATACATGACATAGTAAAATATATACATGACATAGTCAAATATATACATGACATAGTAAAATATATACATGACATAGTAAAATAAATAAAATATTGTGAAAATATATATAAAGGATATTTCATTCTGAAACCCTCATAGCAAACATCATTGGTATTCACTAAGTTGATGGTTTATATTTAGGATATTGTTTTACAACCTTGATATTCTATTTAAAAGCCAGAAATCTATTTTATTCTATTTTTTTGGTGTGCTGTACAGTTGGTACTGTATGTTTAGTATGTGTAAATAAATGCTGTAACTGTTGGAGGCAACGCAGTCATGGTCCCAACCTTCATGAATAACAAAATGGATAATCACATTGCATTGTGACATTACAAAAGGCCCTGTTAGATGCTGGAACCTCCATGCCTACATTACCGTTAGCTCAATCCATTAGAGAAATAAATGGTTGCTGTGTTGTACATGGCCATATTAATATTCATGTGGTGTTGTGTAGGAAAGTATCCTCTCTATCTCTGTCATCCCCATCTCTTGCTCCCTACTATAGTGACTATTTCAGACATTATTTCCTGTTTATCACCCCTCCCCTCTATCTCTCTCTGTCTCTCTCTCTCTCTCCCTCTCTCTCTCTCTCTCTCTCTCTCTCTGTCTCTCTCTCTCTGTCTCTCTCTCTCTCTCTCTCTCTCTCTCTCTCTCTCTCTCTCTCTCTCTCTCTCTCTCTGTCTCTCTCTCTCTGTCTCTCTCTCTCTCTCTCTCTCTCTCTCTGTCTCTCTCTCTCTCTCTCTCTCTCTCTCTCCAGCCTTCTCTATCTCTCCATTCTTTCACTCACTCATTGTGCCTCTTTCGCTACCTTACAAATGTTCTTTTTTTCATCCTCAGCTTCCTGCTCTCCCACATTCTCTCTCTGTCCCTCTCTCCCCCCATTACCCTCTTCCTTGTTGTGCAAGGGAGACGAAGGCTCATTGCCGTGCCAGGGAGAAGGTGGTGCTGTGCTGTGCAGCGTGGTGGTCCTGGGAGAGCCATTGGACACAAGCACTCAGTGACGGTAGTGAAGCGGTTAAGGGGAATTAACCAGCGTACCCTCTACTGGGACGGGGATCTTACTGCAAAACACACAAAGAGCTCTGTTTACAAGGCCATGACGGAGCCCTTGATCATGGAGATGCTTCCTCCTCTAACTCTGTGATCAGCTCCATGGATGTTTCATTATCTATCTATCTATCTATCTATCTATCTATCTATCTATCTATCTATCTATCTATCTATCTATCTATCTATCTATCTATCTATCTATCTATCTATCTATCTATCTATCTATCTATCTATCTATCTATCTATCTATCTATCTATCTATCTATCTATCTATCTATCTATCTATCTATCTGTCTGTCTGTCTGTCTGTCTGTCTGTCTGTCTGTCTGTCTGTCTGTCTGTCTGTCTGTCTGTCTGTCTGTCTGTCTGTCTGTCTGTCTGTCTGTCTGTCTGTCTGTCTTGCCAAAGCAAGTGAGATAGATATTATACAAAAGTGAAATAAACAATAAAAATGAACAGTAAACATTACACATACAGAAGTTTCAAAACAATAAAGACATTACAAATGTCATAGTATATATATATATATACAGTGTTGTAACAATGTACAAATAGTTAAAGTACACAAAGGAAAAATAAGCATAAATAAAGGTTGTATTTTCAATGGTGTTTGTTCTTCACTGGTGTCTCTCTCTCTGTCTCTCTCTCTCTCTCTCTCTCTCTCTCTCTCTCTCTCTCTCTCTCTCTCTCTCTCTCTCTGTCTCTCTCTCTCCACAATGTGCTTTTATTAGCTCACTCTCTCTTTCTTCCCTCTGTCTCTATCTTTATCCCCCCTTCTCTCTCTTCCTTTATATTCCTCTCAGTCTCTCTGTCACTCTTCATCCTGCTGTCTCATCCTAAGCCTGCCAAGCAGTGCCTTAATGAGTGTGACAATAGATATTCCACTAGGGCCCTCTACATTGTTCAAAGATCATCTTTGCCTCTTCTAACCAAGTAACAGCACAGAAGGATACCGCATGTTTTTGCAGCCTTTGGATAAGAAAATCATTACATTCATTCGATTAATTTGGTGACATAGCATTCCCAAAGCAGGTTGATCCATCTCTTACTACAGTATGTATAAATTGGGTCCGAGTTGCCTCGAAGAAATAGCTCAGTGAGACTGAGACTTCTCCCTTGAATATTGCTGCTTGAGTGTTTTGTTCAGCAATGAATGGGTTAACCACAGAAAAACCCCACCTTACTGTATGTTATTAATTTGTCTCCCTGTCAGGGGCGTAATTTCAAACACACAGATGTCTGTAGTTATTTTGGTAACCTCTCAGGTTGCATTAGACTACCAGGTTATTGCTTTTTTGATTTTATTTCTTTGGTCTTTCTTTTCATTTCCTGCCATCACACCCCAACATTATTACACATCAAATCTACTCCCAATTCTGTGGTCTATTGCAGTTTGTCAAAATTTGACTGATTGATCTCAAATAAATAAATATATAACTGTTAGTTTATTGCTTCTTCTTCCCCGTTCTCTTGCATCACTATGGGAAACAAAAGGGTATTTTCTACCCGTGTTGCGTTACTGCTGTGATGACAGTGGCCTTTTCTCAATTGGATTTTCTAAATTTGTGCGTCCTCTCACCTCCATCCTCTTTGGCCTTCTTTTGAAAAATGTCAAAGGTAATTGAGGCGAGGCGGCGAGGAGAGGAAAAGTGCACAAGAATGCGCTTGTATGAAATGAAGACTCTCCTTCAATCGTGTGTCATCAGGCAAATTACATTTACAGTCGAATCCAAAAACACTTGTATAAAGTGATGAAAAACACATTTAGCTAGTTGTGCAATACATTTTAGAGATAAAAGGATGAAAGCATATTGTTTATTTTCTTTGAGAAAACAATAGTGGGTTTAGAGAGTAAATGGCAGGTTTCAAAACTCTTCCAAGATGGACTCAAGTAGGACACACTTGTACTTCCTCGATTAAAAGGAGGTTTTCGGGGAGGTCTGTCTTCCTTTTGCCTACTAATGAATTGACACTCTCCTCGACCACTTGACAACTTATCGGTTTCCGGGTCACGGAGGAGAGAGCACGGGGGAGAGAAGGCGGAGGAGAGAGCACGGGGGAGAGAGCATGGGGGAGAGAGCATGGGGGAGAGAAGGCGGAGGAGAGAGCATGGGGGAGAGAGCATGGGGGAGAGAGCATGGGGGAGAGAGCACGGAGGAGAGAGCACGGGGGAGAGAGCACGGAGGAGAGAGCACGGAGGAGAGAGCACGGAGGAGAGAGCACGGGGGAGAGAGCACGGAGGAGAGAGCACGGAGGAGAGAGCACGGGGGAGAGAGCATGGGGGAGAGAGCACGGGGGAGAGAAGGCGGAGGAGAGAGCATGGGGGAGAGAGCACGGGGGAGAGAGCATGGGGGAGAGAGCATGGGGGGAGAAGGCGGAGGAGAGAGCAAGCACGGAGGAGAGAGCACGGAGGAGAGAGCACGGGGGAGAGAAGGCAGAGGAGAGAGCACGGAGGAGAGAGCACGGAGGAGAGAGCACGGGGGAGAGAGCACGAGGGAGAGAAGGGGGAGGAGAGAGCACGGGGGAGAGAGCACGGGGGAGAGAGCACGGGGGAGAGAGCACGGAGGAGAAAGCACGGGGGAGAGAGCACGGGGGAGAGAGCACGGAGGAGAGAGCACGGGGGAGAGAGCACGGAGGAGAGAGCACGGGGGAGAGAGCACGGGGAGAGAGCACGGAGGAGAGAGCACGGAGGAGAGAGCACGGAGGAGAGAGCACGGGGGAGAGAGCACGGAGGAGAGAGCACGGAGGAGAGAAGGGGGAGGAGAGAGCACGGGGGAGAGAGCACGGAGGAGAGAAGGGGGAGGAGAGAGCACGGGGGAGAGAGCACGGAGGAGAGAGCACGGGGGAGAGAGCACGGGGGCTATAGCACGGAGGAGAGAGCACGGGGGAGAGAGCACGGGGGAGAGAAGGGGGAGGACAGACTTTTGTCCAAATGAGAAAAAATACCTATTATGCTTTCTGGATGTCTTCTGTTCGTGGCATTTAATTCATCCTTGAGCATTTCAAGATCATCAATAATTCATTTGATAGATGAAAGTCATACTTGAAACAGTCCTCACTCTGACCTTCACCCATTCATTTATATGAAGTTTCGTAAGGTTTAATTTGACCATGCACAGTCGGCGGCTGCTCATTCAATATTGATGATCTCTTGAGAATACACATGGCTCGGTCCTCATGCTACACATATTTTCAAGTTTCTCTTGTTTTGAGCAAAACACATGACATCAATCAAAAGTCTTCCTAACCCAAAACACTGCTATCTCTCTTCTCCCCATACTGTAACTGGTGTGGCTACTTACACGGAGGGATTTCCTCTGATACCCACACGGACAGATAGCAGTCTTGGCAGTGGAGAGATTAAGAAGTATATAAGAACTTGGAATACAATCCAAGCCAGAGTCGATGTCTTTGGATAGAAGCGAGATAAGAGGTAGAGAGGGAGGGAGTGAAATCCGCAGGTTTTTCCCTTACCACATTTTTTTATCAAATTTGTAGTTTCACATGTGACATCTCATTTTAACATGTGAAATAAGTGTTTTCACGTTGAGCTTAAATTTCACTTGTAAAACCATATTTTCACAAGTATTACATTTAGTGTTCACATGTTATCACCACCTTTTCACTTGTGATGAGAATAACATGCAGCTCAAGTAAATTGCCGTTTTAAAAACATTCAGAAGTGAAAATCTCACTTTCAAATGTGGAAATCAATCACATGTAAAATCTAATTTGCCGTTTCACGTGAAAAAAAGTTAGATTTTAACGTGAATGTGTTTTACTAGAATTTTAAATACGTGATTGTTTTTCACATGTGAACTTAAAATTCGGCATGTGAAACTGAAAATCTAATTAGCAGTTTCACATGTAATAAAACTCCACATTTACTCCAATGTTTGTAAACAAAGTAAATGCAAACAAACATTGTGTAGCCTAAAAACATGAATAAAATTTGAATATGATTGATGGTCTTTGCATCCATAGCGTAGTGTATGGATTTGAGAGTGGTTGCATTTCTCCAGCCACATCCCTCAGCTGTTTATCTAAACTGTGGCGGGGAGAACACTTGGGTAATGTTTCAAATAAGCCACTTTAATAGAGTAATATTGATGTCATATGATAAAATCTTCGAGTGAGT
Organism: Oncorhynchus mykiss; assembly: GCF_013265735.2. NCBI lineage: Eukaryota > Metazoa > Chordata > Actinopteri > Salmoniformes > Salmonidae > Oncorhynchus > Oncorhynchus mykiss. Next base: position 56,098,870 of record NC_048585.1, on the reverse strand, counting down.
GAGTTACTTTTGTCGCATTAATAATATCAAGCAAAAAAAATCTGATAACATAAAAAACATAAATCCCAAACTGTTGATAGAGAAACAAAATATTGCAATTAAATACTTTTTTAATGCGAGGGCAAATATATTGCAAAAGGAAGCAAAACATAATCTTTCAGTCATTTTTTTTTTATTATAACGAGAATAAATAAAATTCCTCCATCTTTTCCGCAATTTTCCCCAATCTTTGCTTAAGTTATCCCTTTGCCTTTTCCAGTTGCAAGTTCTGGAACATTCTTTCCATCAACATTGAATCCTGTATCCCACTGCTGTGTTTCCTCTGAAGCTCCTGGTTAGTCCCTGGATGGAAGGCCAGATGTAGTTGGAAGTGGTGAAAAATTTCACATGTGGGGAAGAACTTTTTCACATGAGGGGAAAAACACATGGAAAATGTACCTGCGAAACTTCACACGTGTTTTTCATGTGATTTTTTTCTCACAGGAGCTGGAGGAAGGATGTGTTTTTTTTTCTTCTTCAGTGGAATAAATCTGGGGGAGTCTGGGTAAAGTACGGTTGTTGTGTTGGCGGTGGCGGTAAGCAGCCAAGAGATGAGCGGAACGTGTGGTCGCCCCGCATTACGCTCCCATATGCAGGATGTGGCACGGTAGCGACACGGTAGCCATAGCTGCTGTAGTCATTGATATGCCATTGTTGTTGCTCAGGGGTACACGACAGCATTCACTCCCTCCATCCCTCCATCCCTCCCTCCCTCAATTCCTTATGTGTTTCACAGGTGTGCCATATCTATGGTATATGGATGAAAGCCTTAGATGTCATGGCAATGTCTCTGGAAGAAACAGACACTCATGGAGTATGATGTGACTGCTAGGCCCTGATCAAAGGGACCTCATGTATGTTCAACCTGACAAACCTGTTTTTGATAGACATGCTTAGACAGGTGAATAATGCAAAGTAAAGGAAGAATTTTCAGATTTCAGAGTGCATCGTGGGTATGTAAGTGGCAGCAAATAAACACAACCTAATCCTCAAATTGTGCGCACACACACACGCACACACGCACACACACAAGATCTCCTCAGTGTCACCATTCCTCTAGTCAGATTATCCTTTGAGGATATTTCTGTCAACAAAAACATGAATTCTGAAAAATAGCAAATCCTTCAGAAAAATCCCTTATTTTTTTATATAAGAGAAGGAGACGGAGGAAGGGTGTGTTTTTATATATAAGGGAAGGAGACAGAGGAAGGATGTGTTTTTTTATATAAGGGAAGGAGACAGAGGAAGGATGTGTTTTTATATATAAGGGAAGGAGACAGAGGAAGGATGTGTTTTTTTATATAAGGGAAGGAGACAGAGGAAGGATGTGTTTTTTTATATAAGAGAAGGAGACGGAGGAAGGATGTGTTTTTTTATATAAGGGAAGGAGACAGAGGAAGGATGTGTTTTTTTATATAAGGGAAGGAGACAGAGGAAGGATGTGTTTTTATATATAAGGGAAGGAGACAGAGGAAGGATGTGTTTTTTTATATAAGGGAAGGAGACAGAGGAAGGATGTGTTTTTTTATACAAGGGAAGGAGACGGAGGAAGGATGTGTTTTTTTATATAAGGGAAGGAGACGGAGGAAGGGTGTGTTTTTATATATAAGGGAAGGAGACAGAGGAAGGATGTGTTTTTTTATATAAGGGAAGGAGACGGAGGAAGGGTGTGTTTTTATATATAAGGGAAGGAGACAGAGGAAGGATGTGTTTTTTTATACAAGGGAAGGAGACAGAGGAAGGATGTGTTTTTTATATAAGGGAAGGAGACAGAGGAAGGATGTGTTTTTTTATACAAGGGAAGGAGACAGAGGAAGGATGTGTTTTTTATATAAGGGAAGGAGACAGAGGAAGGATGTGTTTTTTTATACAAGGGAAGGAGACAGAGGAAGGATGTGTTTTTTATATAAGGGAAGGAGACAGAGGAAGGATGTGTTTTTTTATATAAGGGAAGGAGACAGAGGAAGGATGTGTTTTTTATATAAGGGAAGGAGACAGAGGAAGGATGTGTTTTTTATATAAGGGAAGGAGACAGAGGAAGGATGTGTTTTTTTATACAAGGGAAGGAGACAGAGGAAGGATGTGTTTTTTATATAAGGGAAGGAGACAGAGGAAGGATGTGTTTTTTTATATAAGGGAAGGAGACAGAGGAAGGATGTGTTTTTTTATACAAGGGAAGGAGACAGAGGAAGGATGTGTTTTTTTATATAAGGGAAGGAGACGGAGGAAGGATGTGTTTTTTTATACAAGGGAAGGAGACGGAGGAAGGATGTGTTTTTTTATATAAGGGAAGGAGACGGAGGAAGGGTGTGTTTTTATATATAAGGGAAGGAGACAGAGGAAGGATGTGCTTTTTTATATAAGGGAAGGAGACGGAGGAAGGGTGTGTTTTTATATATAAGGGAAGGAGACAGAGGAAGGATGTGTTTTTTTATACAAGGGAAGGAGACAGAGGAAGGATGTGTTTTTTATATAAGGGAAGGAGACAGAGGAAGGATGTGTTTTTTTATACAAGGGAAAGAGACAGAGGAAGGATGTGTTTTTCATATAAGGGAAGGAGACAGAGGAAGGATGTGTTTTTTTATACAAGGGAAGGAGACAGAGGAAGGATGTGTTTTTTTATATAAGGGAAGGAGACAGAGGAAGGATGTGTTTTTTTATATAAGGGAAGGAGACAGAGGAAGGATGTGTTTTTATATATAAGGGAAGGAGGCAGAGGAAGGATGTGTTTTTTATATAAGGGAAGGAGACAGAGGAAGGATGTGTTTTTTTATACAAGGGAAGGAGACAGAGGAAGGATGTGTTTTTTTTCTTCAGTGGAGGGTCTGTACACACAAGGCTTGGAAATGATTTACTTGATTGCACTCAGTGGTCATATGCCAGTAATGAAGCTATCACTTACAGATGCAGATTCAAAGACCCCCTCCAAGAGGCTTGAAAGACCCCCTCCAAGAGGCTTGAAATACCCCCTCCAAGAGGCTTGAAAGACCCCCTCCAAGAGGCTTGAAAGACCCCCTCCAAGAGACTTGAAAGACCCCGTCCAAGAGGCTTGAAAGACCCCCTCCAAGAGGCTTGAAAGACCCCCTCCAAGAGGCTTGAAAGACCCCTCCAAGAGGCTTGAAAGACCCCGTCCAAGAGGCTTGAAAGACCCCCTCCAAGAGGCTTGAAAGACCCCCTCCAAGAGGTTTGACAGACCCCTCCAAGAGGCTTTAAAGACCCCCTCCAAGAGGCTTGACAGACCACCTCCAAGAGGCTTGACAGACCCCAAGAGGCTTGAAAGACCCCTCCAAGAGGCTTGAAAGACCCCCTCCAAGAGGCTTGAAAGACCCCCTCCAAGAGGCTTGACAGACCCCCTCCAAGAGGCTTGACAGACCCCTCCAAGAGGCCTGAAAGACCCCTCCAAGAGGCTTGAAAGAGCCCCTCCAAGAGGCTTGAAAGACCCCCTCGTTGTTTGTACGCTGCATCTACCTCCGTAGACATGCGATATCTACATTAGCAGTATTCCATCACTCGTTGTTGCTGTTCATTAGCAACCGACATGTCTCTGGAAGCACTCGTGGCATCATTACCACAAAACACTCCAATGTAAAGTAGCCCTTGTTAGCGTTAAAGAAAGACACTTCCTTCTGACCTCATATATACCCCGGGCCAGGGGGAAAAGAATGCAGTCTATTTCTGATTCACCACATCTCTCTGACCATCTGTCTGTTGGCGACCATTGTGCGGGCCTGACAAGTGTGTGTGTGTGTGTGTGTGTGTGTGTGTGTGTGTGTGTGTGTGTGTGTGTGTGTGTGTGTGTGTGTGTGTGTGTGTGTGTGTGTGTGTGTGTGTGTGTGTGTTGCGCTGTGGAAAGGACTGCGGAAATTGCGAAAGGAGACACTGAATATTGTCTCCAGCTGTTGAAGGCTTCATTTGTGTGTATCTGAGGAACACCCATCCCGGCCATCCCTTTGTTCTTCTTAAACACAATTATGTGGACATGCCTTGAAATGAGTGGATTCAGCTAACATTTCACAGTGGAAATGACAAACCTCAGAAACCTTTTAAACCTCAAATACACAAAAAAATATATATATTTCCTGCATTTCGAATTAAGATCCTACATCTGTAGCAGCTCTGGGAAAGCATATTACGAATGGGGAGAACATACACTATATATACAAAAGTATGTGGATACACATTCAAATTGGTGGATTCTGCTATTTCAGCCACACCCAATGCTGACAGGTGTATACAATCGAGCAAACCGCCATGCAATCTCCATAGACAAAACATGGCCCATACTGAAGAGCTCAGTGACTTTTAACATGCCACCTTCCCAACAAGACAGTTCATCAAATATCTGCCCTGCTAGAGCTGCCCAGGTCAACTGTAAGTGCTGTTATTGTGATGTCGAAACATCTAGAAGCAACAACGGCTTAGCAGCGAAGTGGTAGACCACACAAGCTCAGACAATAGGACCTTCAGAGTGCTGAGGCAGTGTACTGTTGTCGGTTGCAATACTCCCTACCAAGTTCCAAACTGCCTCTGTAAGCAATGTCTGCAAAATAACTGTTTGTCGAGAGCTTCATGAAATGGGTTTCCATGGCCAAGCAGCATATGCGCAATGTCAATCGTTGATTGGAGTGGTGTAAAGCTCGCCACCGTTGGACTCTGGAGCAGTGGTAATGCGTTCTCGGGAGTGATGAATCACGCTTCACCACCTGTAGTCCGGCGGACAAATCAGGGTTTTTATTTTTATTTCTGCCCCTATTCAGATGTCGTCGTCAAGGTTTTATATAGTGACAACAAACGCTGGGCCAGATAGAAACTGTTACCTATAGTGATATTAATTGATTCCTTCAGTTACATTTGTTCATGACACACATTTTATTCCTTCCTTATTTTTCCTTTCCTTTTCGCTCATTATTTCCCCTCATTATTTCCCCTCATTCTTTTCGCTCATTATTTCCCCTCATTCTTTTCGCTCATTATTTCCCCTCATTCTTTCCCCTCATTATTTCCCTCATTATTTCCCTCATTATTTCCCTCATTATTTCGCTCATTATTTCCCCTCATTATTTCCCTCATTATTTCCCTCATTATTTCCCCTCATTAATTACCTCATTATTTCCCCTCATTATTTCCCCTCATTCTTTTCGCTAATTTCAAGTCATTTTGAACTCCGTGAAAAACGAGGGACAGGGACAAAATGAGGAAAGAGAGGAAAGAGAAAAGGAAGGAGAGTAATTGACAGATAGAGCGTGAATAAAAGGTTTCTTTGTTGTTTTTTGCAGGGCCTCTGAGATATTGAAGGGGTAATGAAATTAAACACGGTGTTGCCAGCGGCAACAAGGTTAGATGTGGCAATGGTGCCTATTGCTCAACAACATTGACGACAGCCAAGGTGAGCACCTATCGCACAGTCAACGCGCTCTGTATGATGAAAAACACACTTTGCAAACTTGTTTGGGGAAGAACAAAGGAATTGAAGCCAGTTTTTGCACTAGGAAAGCAATGTTGTCATTAAATGCAAACATTAAATGAGAAGAGCTTTAAATTGAGTCATTTACATTTACATTTTACATTTACTTTAACGTTTTACGGCACTGAGCTAATTCATGGTCACACAGAGTGTTTCAGGGTAGTCTTAAACAAATCTACTTTGAAACAAATATATACATCTCACAGACTTTAAAAAAGAAGACACCCGTACCATGTCAGATATAGAGTTGAAATGTATTCAAGTTTGAGTTTGCATCCCAATATTACACTTTAAAAACACCACAGACGACTGAAACATAACAAAACGATTAAGCATAAAAATATCAGATTTTTGGTGGGTTAAATTAACAGCATTCCACCCATGAGGCCACGAGAGAGCGATTTGGTAATTTGACAGCAGGAAATGGCTACCGTCTAGAGACCATATGCCAGTTACAGTAGGATTATTACTGGTCTTCCACGAATAGGAGATAAGTACTTCTCTCATCATTAAAACCAGTAAAAAAAACTACATTTATATTGCAGGTTTTGACATATGCACTCAACACCTTCATATTATTGAGAAAAGATATCATTGTGTATCGATATAATTGTGTTATAAGAAATAAATATTTGGACATGTCTGTGTCGATATTGCACAACACTTGACTTATACGTAGTGTCAAGGCTGCTTAAGAGCACTGACGTTAATTAACACCAAGGTTAACAGACACTAAAGGCTGTCACCTGCCCAACACATCCACACTCGTGCTATTTAAAGATCACTACTTGTGTTCTTTTCATTTTCTAAGAAAACTAAGAAATGTTTAATTTTCACCTCAAAACAAGAGTGAAGCATGTTATATATGGACCTTTATCTGACCCTAGACAGCGTAGGCGGTCTACCCACTTCTTCGTAGTCATAGATACACTCCCTAGATGTCCTACCGTTTAACCTCAACAGTCTATTCATTTATTGGGATATTCAAAGATAGCAACATGCTCAGCCATCCCCTAGTCTTCCCCAACTCCCAGGCCCCTCAGCCTTCCCATAGTCTTCCCCTACTCCCAGGCCCCTCAGCCTTCCCCTACTCCCAGGCCCTCAGTCTTCCCGTACTCCCAGGCCCCTCAGCCTTCCCATAGTCTTCCCCTACTCCCAGGCCCCTCAGCCTTCCCATAGTCTTCCCCTACTCCCAGGCCCCTCAGCCTTCCCATAGTCTTCCCCTACTCCCAGGCCCCTCAGCCTTCCCCTACTCCCAGGCCGCTCAGTCTTCCACCACTCCCAGGCCCCTCAGCCTTCCCATAGTCTTCCCCTACTCCCAGGCCCCTCAGCCTTCCCATAGTCCTCCCCTACTCCCAGGCCCCTCAGCCTTCCCATAGTCCTCCCCTACTCCCAGGCCCCTCAGTCTTCCCCTACTCCCAGGCCCCTCAGCCTTCCCCTAGTCTTCCCCTACTCCCAGGACCCTCAGTCTTCCCCTACTCCCAGGCCCCACAGCCTTCCCGTAGTCTTCCCCTAGTCCCAGGCACCTCAGCCTTCTCCTAGTCTTCCCCTACTCCCAGGCCCCTCGGCCTTCTCCTAGTCTTCACATCTCCAAGGCCCCTCAGCCTTCTCCTAGTCTTCCCCTAGTCCCAGGCCCCTCAGCCTTCTCCTAGTCTTCCCCTAGTCCCAGGCCCCTCAGTCTTCCCCTAGTCTTCCCCTACTCCCGGGCCCCTCAGCCTTTTCCTAGTCTTCCCCTAGTGCCAGGCCCCTCAGTCTTCCCCTAGTCTTCCCCTACTCCCAGGCCCCTCAGTCTTCCCCTAGTCTTCACCTAGTCCCAGGCCCCTCAGTCTTCCCCTAGTCTTCCCCTACTCCCAGGCCCCTCAGTCTTCCCCTAGTCTTCCCCTAGTCCCAGGCACCTCAGTCTTCCCCTAGTCTTTCCCTACTCCCAGGCCCCTCAGTCTTCTCCTAGTCTTCCCCTACTCCCAGGCCCCTCAGCCATGCTAAAGGAATCTAATCACACATATGAGATTTGAGATCGCTGCCCAAGATTGGAACTTCCTCCAACCTCCTGAAATAAGAATAAAAGTGATACGATTTGATCCTACCGGCACGTGCCATGAATCCAAACATGAGATCCAAAGTACCTTGTGTATCTGTGAAGAAGACTCTCTTTGCCCTTGGTGGTTTCTATCCTCATATTGAATCGACTTTTTTCATACATTTCAGGCTACATTTTTCCAGGCTATACATATATACTGTATATAAATTGTTTAAAAAAAATATTCAGACCCGTTGACTTTTTCCACATTTTGTTACATTACAGCCTTATTCTAAAACTGACTAAATTGTTTGTTTTTTTCCGCACTCATCAATCTACACACAATACCCCATAATGACATCACAATACCCCATAATGTCAAAGCAAAAACTATTTTTTAGACATGTTCGCACTTTTTGCAATTTATTACAGATAATAAACTGATACATCATATTTACATAAGTATTCATATCCTTTACTCAGTATTTTGTTGAAGCACCTTTGGGAGTGAATAAGGCATTGAGTCTTCTTGGGTATGATGCTACAAGCTTGGCATACCTGTATTTGGGGAGTTTCTCCCATTCTTCTCTGTAGATCCTCTCAAGCTCTGACAGGTTTGATGGGGATAGTTGCTGCAAAGCTATTTTCACATCTCTCCAGAGATGTTCAATCGGGTTCAAGTCCGGGCTCTTGCTGAGCCTCTCAAGGACATTCAGAGACATGTCCCGAAGCCAATCCTGTGTTGTCTTGGCTGTGTGCTTAGGGTTGTTGTCCTGTTGGAAGGTGACATTCGCCCCTGTCTGAGATTCTAAGTGCTCTGGAGCAGGTTTTCATCAAGCATCTCTCTGTTCTTTGCCCCGTTAATCTTTGCTCAATCCTGACTAGTCTCCCAGTCCCTGCCGCTGAAAAACATTCCCACTGCATGATGCTGCCACCACCATGTTTCACCGTAGGGATGGTGCCAGGTTTCCTTCAGACGTGACGCTTGGCATTCAGGCCAAAGAGTTCAAAATCGATTTCATCAGACAAGGGGATCTTGTTGCTCATGGTCTGAGAGTCTTTAGGTGCCTTTTGGAAAATTACAAGTGGGCTGTCATGTGCCTTTTACTGAGGAGTGGCTTCCTCCTGGCCACTCTACCATAAAGGCCTGATTGGTGGAGTGCTGCAGAGATGGTTTACCTTCTGGAAGGTTCTCCCATCTCCACAGAGGAACTCTAGCTCTCTGTCAGAGTGACCATTGATTTCTTGGTCACCTCCCTGACCAATGCCCTTCTCCCCCGATTGCTCAGTTTGGCCTGGAGGCCAGGTCAAGGAAGAGTCTTGGTGGTTTCAAACTTCTTCCATTTAAGCATGATGGAGGCCACTGTGTTCTTGGGGACCTTCAATACAGGGATCCTGTCTCTGAGCTCTACGGACAATTCCTTCGACCTCATGGCTTTGGTTTTTGCTCTGATATGCACTGTCAACTGTGGGACCTTATATAGACAGGTGTGTGCCTTTCCAAATCATGTACAATCAATTGAATGTTCCACAGGTGGACTTCAATCAAGTTGTAGAAACATCTCAAGGATGATCAATGGAAACAGAATGCACCTGAGCTAAATTTTGAGTTTCATAGCAAAGGGTTGGAAAACTTACGTAAATAAGTAAATAAATAAGGTATTTCAGTTGTTGTTTTTTTATACATTTTCTGAAATAAAGTTAAAACTGTTTTCACTTTGTCATTATGGGGTTTTGTGTGTAGATTGCCGAGGATTCTTCTTCTTATTATTATTATTATTTAAGTCTGTAATGTAATAAAACCTGGAAAAAGTCAAGGGGTCTGAATACATAACATATCAAAAGACATGGTTGACGTAGTACACAATGATGCAACATTTTGGCTCGTGAGCAGTACTTTCAAAACTAATGTCTGAAACTGTATGAAAGCTCTGGAGCATTACTTTAACAGGAGGGATGCTTGTTCTTCCATAGGGTTTAACTGCTGAATACGTATTACATTCTCACGGTTATGAAAAGGTTATCTGGAATTTCTATTCCATTTTGTCTATACCTGTGAAATGAGCTCCCTTCTGTGCTTGGAAATTCTAACCAATAAGGAGAGACTTTGTCATTTCTTCAAACAATCAACCTTTATTTAAATAAGAATTGCAATAATGTAGCTGGTTAACCCTCCACCGAGGTGAATCGCCGAAAGCTTGAATGACACAAGGAGTACAGAACCCTTAAATGACACAGGGAGTACAGAACCCTTAAATGACACAGGGAGTACAGAACCCTTAAATGACACAGGGAGTACAGAACCCTTAAATGACACAGGGAGTGCAGAACCCTTAAATGACACAGGGAGTACAGAACCCTTAAATGACACAGGGAGCACAGAACCCTTAAATGACACAGGGAGTACAGAACCCTTGCATTCTCAAGTTGTCTCATGCAAACATGTACAAAACATGTGACCTTGGTATGTCTATGGTTGTATAGGACGAGATGAAACTGGGGTACAAGGTACAGGCTAACTGGGGAAAAGGTTGTCTCATTCTGTAGCAACTGCTGGTTGTACTGGTCTGTTAGTGAGGACAGTTGGTGTCAGAACAAAAGGAAATCCAGACACTTATACTCTTGATAAGTCGACGGTTCCCTGAATTCAGCAATCAGGCACCTTTCGCTACCTGCCTAGAGGTTCACGCAATCACAAGCATGAACCTTTTGCCCAGCAACAGCTTTAAACTGGTGTGCAGGCTTTAACACGTTGCTCTGTTTTCAGTAGATGAAGAGGAACCGGTTCAGGAAACCATTGGATTCGCCTGTCAGCTCTTGTCTGTGTCCCAAGAACATCACGGGACATACTTCCCTAGTTAGGTTCTTGTTCTACACACACACACAACAGTAAAAATAGACTTTTACTAATACACATACAATTCTATCTTATATGATCCAATTTCTTTAACAGTTTGCAGTATACAAGCATTAGTGAGGTTTAACAGAAATTGCTCTCACAGCTTGCAAGTGCACAAAGAGACAAATCAGTTCCAAATACCCATTTCAGGTACCAATCACCTCAAATGATATTAATTAAATGTGCTCGGTCCAAAATAAATGAGTCGCCCTCGGGGCGTTAATATGTGTTGGGAATAATCAGGGGGAGAAATATAGAACATTCAGTGCAATTAGTGAGTATACATCTGGGCTGCAGTTTCCCTGTCTAACGCAGTGACAAGGTCAGCGCACAGAGACTACCAGAAAAAGAACATCCAAAACTTTTTATTGGGGAGATTTTATTTTCTTCCTTTTTTCGTTCTATTCTGAAAAATAGCTTTGAACATTCCTATGTACGCCTGAATGTCCGAGAGAATAATCATTCCATTCATTTGTATGTGTCTGGGGGTGGGGTGGGGGTGGGGTGGGGGGGGGGTTACCATTCATTGGGATGAATACATTTGTACGAATTACGGCTCTATAAACCAGGGACAAGTTAGTTACTTTTCGGACAATGTTGTGATAATAAAGGAGATAAGATAGTTCTTTATTAGAAGACATTAAAAGCAGCCACGTCTTCAATGAAAATAAAAGCCAAGTGTTTGTGTTAAAAGCCTCATAGCATAGGGTGGGAAGGATTTGCGGGAAACGTTCTGTTTTGGCCCTGGGTAAAATAAATCTGTCTACCATTGCACTGCGATGCTCCAGGCAGGTACTGTGGAGGGGGTGGCTAGTGTTGGCCTCTGTACCTCTAAGCTTTTTAAGGATCTGCTTATCCAGCATGGGCTCTAGTTTGTCCTGTTTGTACCGATGGGAGATCCAGCCTTCTTGATGATTTTTACCGTGTTTGCGTCTTCCCTAGTGAGGTTAGCCCACACTCATAATTTCATAATTACATTTATTTTATTTTTATTAAAGACAGACGAAAATCCGGTGTTTCTATGTCAAACAGTCTTTCTTCTGTGGTGTATATACAGTGCAATGTTGGGATACAATCTGAAAATGTTCTACCGTTCACCTTCATACAGTATGTGACATGGTACGGGTGGCTTATTTCTTTTAAATCAAATCAAATCAAATCAAATTTTATTTGTCACATACACATGGTTAGCAGATGTTAATGCGAGTGTAGCGAAATGCTTGTGCTTCTAGTTCCGACAATGCAGTAATAACAAGTAATCTAACTAACAATTCCAAAACTACTGTCTTGTACACAGTGTAAGGGGATAAAGAATATGTACATAAGGATATATGAATGAGTGATGGTACAGAGCAGCATAGGCAAGGTACAGTAGATGGTATCGGGTACAGTATGTACAAATGAGATGAGTATGTAAACAAAGTGGCATAGTATAGTATAAAGTGGCTAGTGATACATGTATTACATAAGGATACCGTCGATGATATAGAGTACAGTATATACGTATGCATATGAGATGAATAATGTAGGGTAAGTAACATTTATATAAGGTAGCATTGTTTAAAGTGGCTAGTGATATATTTACATCATTTCCCATCAATTCCCATTATTAAAGTGGCTGGAGTTGAGTCAGTGTCAGTGTGTTGGCAGCAGCCACTCAGTGTTAGTGGTGGCTGTTTAACAGTCTGATGGCCTTGAGATAGAAGCTGTTTTTCAGTCTCTCGGTCCCAGCTTTGATGCACCTGTACTGACCTCGCCTTCTGGATGATAGCGGGGTGAACAGGCAGTGGCTCGGGTGGTTGATGTCCTTGATGATCTTTATGGCCTTCCTGTGACATCGGGTGGTGTAGGTGTCCTGGAGGGCAGGTAGTTTGCCCCCGGTGATGCGTTGTGCAGACCTCACTACCCTCTGGAGAGCCTTACGGTTGAGGGCGGTGCAGTTGCCATACCAGGCGGTGATACAGCCCGCCAGGATGCTCTCGATTGTGCATCTGTAGAAGTTTGTGAGTGCTTTTGGTGACAAGCCGAATTTCTTCAGCCTCCTGAGGTTGAAGAGGCGCTGCTGCGCCTTCTTCACGATGCTGTCTGTGTGAGTGGACCAATTCAGTTTGTCTGTGATGTGTATGCCGAGGAACTTAAAACTTGCTACCCTCTCCACTACTGTTCCATCGATGTGGATAGGGGGGTGTTCCCTCTGCTGTTTCCTGAAGTCCACAATCATCTCCTTAGTTTTGTTGACGTTGAGTGTGAGGTTGTTTTCCTGACACCACACTCCGAGGGCCCTCACCTCCTCCCTGTAGGCCGTCTCATCGTTGTTGGTAATCAAGCCTACCACTGTTGTGTCGTCCGCAAACTTGATGATTGAGTTGGAGGCGTGCGTGGCCACGCAGTCGTGGGTGAACAGGGAGTACAGGAGAGGGCTCAGAACGCAACCTTGTGGGGCCCCAGTGTTGAGGATCAGCGGGGAGGAGATGTTGTTGCCTACCCTCACCACCTGGGGGCGGCCCGTCAGGAAGTCCAGTACCCAGTTGCACAGGGCGGGGTCGAGACCCAGGGTCTCGAGCTTGATGACGAGCTTGGAGGGTACTATGGTGTTGCACATTTAAGCACATAACCATGTGTGTGAGGTGTATACTTTAGTTTCAAAGTCAATTTGTTTGAGACTACCAAGAAACACTCTGTGTGACCATGATTTAGCCCCACTGCAGTGTTAGAAAATATATTTGGGAAATTTTGAGCAGACATTGAAGACAGAGCTTCCTTAACAAGAAATAGCCTTTGCAGAGACTTTTTTTAAAACCATGGAGAAGTTCTCATTCCACCGCAGCTTATCGTCAATCACCACCCCCGAGTATTTTTATGAGTCTACCATTTCCACAGTGACCCCGATCAGAGGAAAAGCGCTCCCCTTCTTCCTTCTGAAGTCTATCACCAGCTCTTTTGTTTTCGATGCATTCAGCTCAAAGTTGTTTTGACTGCACCATGTCACAAATGAAGACATTTCCCCCCCCCCTGTATAGGTGATCGTCATTCTTCGTGATGCAGCATATAATGGCTGAAATCGTCTGAAAACTTTCGTAGGTGTCAGGAGGCTTGGACTTGCCGGCAGTCTGCTGTGTAGAGGGTGAAGAGGAACGGTGACTAAACCGTCCCTTGTGGGGAACCTGGGTTAGTGATGATGGTGTCTGAGCCCGAGTGGTTCTGTAGTCTGACCCACTATGGCCCGTCAGTGAGTTAGTCCGTGACGCAGGTGATGTCGGAAGGATGTAACTGCATGACCTGGAGATTGTGGGCTCGAAGATGTGGCTGGATGTTGTTGAAGGCACTAGAAACGTGTAATGATATGATGTTGTTATATACTTTGTTATGTGTGTTGTTATATGTGTTGTTGTATGTGTTGTTGCATGTTGTTATATTTGTTATATGTTGTTATACCATGCCATTGTTGAAAACTTGTTTCTGATTGGCTTGAAGAACATTCTAGAGCGTGCATAATTTCCCTATAGTGCACAGTATATTTGCACGGTAGAATTCAACGGCTATACTGAAGGTAATTTTTTACTTGTTCTACATTGTTTAATTTGAAAGGAAAAGTCGAAATGGAAACTTTATTGGCATTGTTGAATTTGACGTTCATAATGGGAAGCTAGGACTGATGGTTTGATTAGTGAAACTAGCAAGTCTGTTTGTTCGGTTACCTTGGCAACTACTGTAGCTAGTAAACTTTCTAGCTACTTCAGTGGATGTTGACCACATTTCTACAGGCAAATGAACCCATTAATAGTGGCAAATGTGTTAAATTATTAAATTATAGCCATGGCATGAAAGGGATAATCAACTTGGGGCTCTATGCGTTCTCTAGAAAATAAAAACTCTGTTGAAAGGCAGCTCCATTACGCCAGCACGTTGACGAACACACCTTCCACGTCATTCAATATTTTTCATAGAACACATAGCCCTTTGTTGATTATCCCTTATCTATATACAGTATGTTGTTATATAGGTTGTTTAATGTTGTAATATGTTTATATTATGTTATATGTGTTGTTAAACATTATATGTTGTTATATGTTGTTATCTGTTGTTATATGTTGTTATATGTTGTTATATGTTGTTATATGTTGTTTTATATTATGTTGTTATATGTTGTTATATGTTGTTATATGTTGTTATATGTTGTTATATGTTGTTATATGTTGTTTTATATTATGTTGTTATATGTTGTTTTATATTATGTTGTTATATGTTGTTTTATATTATGTTGTTATACGTTGTTATATGTTGTTATATGTTGTTATATGTTGTTATATGTTGTTATATGTTGTTTTATATTATGTTGTTATACGTTGTTATATGTTGTTATATGTTGTTATATGTTGTTATATGTTGTTCTATGTTGTTTTATATTATGCTGTTATACGTTGTTATATGTTGTTATATGTTGTTATATGTTGTTATATGTTGTTTTATATTATGCTGTTATACGTTGTTATATGTTGTTATATGTTGTTATATGTTGTTATATGTTGTTTTATATTATGTTGTTATATGTTGTTTTATATTATGCTGTTATATGTTGTTATATGTTGTTATATGTTGTTATATGTTGTTTTATATTATGCTGTTATATGTTGTTTTATATTATGTTGTTATATGTTGTTATATGTTGTTATATGTTGTTTTATATTATGTTGTTATATGTTGTTTTATATTATGTTGTTATACGTTGTTATATGTTGTTATATGTTGTTATATGTTGTTATATGTTGTTATATGTTGTTATATGTTGTTATATGTTGTTATATGTTGTTTTATATTATGTTGTTATATGTTGTTTTATATTATGTTGTTATATGTTGTTTTATATTATGTTGTTATATGTTGTTTTATATTATGTTGTTATATGTTGTTATATGTTGTTTTATATTATGTTGTTATATGTTGTTATATGTTGTTTTATATTATGCTGTTATATGTTGTTTTATATTATGTTGTTATATGTTGTTATATGTTGTTATATGTTGTTATATGTTGTTATATGTTGTTTTATATTATGTTGTTATATGTTGTTATATGTTGTTATATGTTGTTATATGTTGTTTTATATTATGTTGTTATATGTTGTTATATGTTGTTATATGTTGTTTTATATTATGTTGTTATATGTTGTTATATGTTGTTATATGTTGTTTTATATTATGTTGTTATATGTTGTTTTATATTATGTTGTTATATGTTGTTATATGTTGTTATATGTTGTTTTATATTATGTTGTTATATGTTGTTTTATATTATGTTGTTATATGTTGTTATATGTTGTTATATGTTGTTTTATATTATGTTGTTATATGTTGTTATATGTTGTTATATGTTGTTTTATATTATGTTGTTATATGTTGTTATATGTTGTTATATGTTGTTATATGTTGTTATATGTTGTTTTATATTATGTTGTTATATGTTGTTATATGTTGTTATATGTTGTTATATGTTGTTTTATATTATGTTGTTATATGTTGTTATATGTTGTTATATGTTGTTTTATATTATGTTGTTATATGTTGTTTTATATTATGTTGTTATACGTTGTTATATGTTGTTATATGTTGTTATATGTTGTTATATGTTGTTTTATATTATGTTGTTATATGTTGTTATATGTTGTTATATGTTGTTATATGTTGTTATATGTTGTTATATGTTGTTATATGTTGTTTTATATTATGTTGTTATATGTTGTTATACGTTGTTATATGTTGTTATATGTTGTTATATGTTGTTATATGTTGTTATATGTTGTTTTATATTATGTTGTTATATGTTGTTTTATATTATGTTGTTATATGTTGTTATATGTTGTTATATGTTGTTTTATATTATGTTGTTATATGTTGTTTTATATTATGTTGTTATATGTTGTTATATGTTGTTATATGTTGTTATATGTTGTTTTATATTATGTTGTTATATGTTGTTTTATATTATGTTGTTATATGTTGTTATATGTTGTTATATGTTGTTTTATATTATGTTGTTTTATATTATGCTGTTATATGTTGTTTTATATTATATTGTTATATGTTGTTATATGTTGTTATATGTTGTTTTATATTATGTTGTTACATGTTGTTTTATATTATGCTGTTATATGTTGTTATATGTTGTTATATGTTGTTTTATATTATGCTGTTTTATGTTGTTATACGTTGTTATATGTTGTTTTATATTATGCTGTTATATGTTGTTATATGTTGTTATATGTTGTTTTATATTATGTTGTTATATGTTGTTATATGTTGTTATATGTTGTTATATGTTGTTTTATATTATGTTGTTATATGTTGTTATATGTTGTTTTATATTATGCTGTTATATGTTGTTTTATATTATGCTGTTATATGTTGTTATATGTTGTTATATGTTGTTATATGTTGTTTTATATTATGTTGTTATATGTTGTTTTATATTATGTTGTTATATGTTGTTATATGTTGTTATATGTTGTTATATGTTGTTTTATATTATGTTGTTATATGTTGTTTTATATTATGCTGTCATATGTTGTTTTATATTATGTTGTTATATGTTGTTATATGTTGTTATATGTTGTTTTATATTATGCTGTTATATGTTGTTATATGTTGTTATATGTTGTTATATGTTGTTTTATATTATGTTGTTATATGTTGTTTTATATTATGCTGTTATATGTTGTTATATGTTGTTATATGTTGTTATATGTTGTTATATGTTGTTTTATATTATGTTGTTATATGTTGTTATATGTTGTTATATGTTGTTTTATATTATGTTGTTATATGTTGTTATATGTTGTTTTATATTATGTTGTTATATGTTGTTATATGTTGTTATATGTTGTTATATGTTGTTTTATATTATGTTGTTATATGTTGTTATATGTTGTTTTATATTATGTTGTTATATGTTGTTATATGTTGTTATATGTTGTTATATGTTGTTATATGTTGTTTTATATTATGTTGTTATATGTTGTTATATGTTGTTATATGTTGTTATATGTTGTTTTATATTATGTTGTTATATGTTGTTATATGTTGTTTTATATTATGTTGTTATATGTTGTTTTATATTATGTTGTTATATGTTGTTATATGTTGTTATATGTTGTTATATGTTGTTATATGTTGTTATATGTTGTTTTATATTATGTTGTTATATGTTGTTATATGTTGTTATATGTTGTTTTATATTATGCTGTTATATGTTGTTTTATATTATGCTGTTATATGTTGTTTTATATTATGCTGTTATACGTTGTTATATGTTGTTATATGTTGTTATATGTTGTTATATGTTGTTTTATATTATGTTGTTATATGTTGTTTTATATTATGCTGTTATATGTTGTTATATGTTGTTATATGTTGTTATACGTTGTTATATGTTGTTATATGTTGTTATATGTTGTTTTATATTATGCTGTTATATGTTGTTATATGTTGTTATATGTTGTTATATGTTGTTATATGTTGTTATATGTTGTTTTATATTATGTTGTTATATGTTGTTTTATATTATGTTGTTATACGTTGTTATATGTTGTTATATGTTGTTATATGTTGTTATATGTTGTTTTATATTATGTTGTTATATGTTGTTTTATATTATGTTGTTATATGTTGTTTTATATTATGTTGTTATATGTTGTTATATGTTGTTATATGTTGTTATATGTTGTTTTATATTATGCTGTTATATGTTGTTTTATATTATGTTGTTATATGTTGTTATATGTTGTTATATGTTGTTATATGTTGTTATATGTTGTTATATGTTGTTTTATATTATGTTGTTATATGTTGTTATATGTTGTTATATGTTGTTATATGTTGTTATATGTTGTTATATGTTGTTATATGTTGTTTTATATTATGTTGTTATATGTTGTTATATGTTGTTTTATATTATGTTGTTATATGTTGTTATATGTTGTTATATGTTGTTATATGTTGTTTTATATTATGTTGTTATATGTTGTTTTATATTATGTTGTTATATGTTGTTATATGTTGTTATATGTTGTTTTATATTATGTTGTTATATGTTGTTATATGTTGTTATATGTTGTTTTATATTATGTTGTTATATGTTGTTATATGTTGTTATATGTTGTTATATGTTGTTTCATATTATGTTGTTATATGTTGTTATATGTTGTTTTATATTATGTTGTTATACGTTGTTATATGTTGTTATATGTTGTTATATGTTGTTATATGTTGTTATATGTTGTTTTATATTATGTTGTTATATGTTGTTATATGTTGTTATATGTTGTTTTATATTATGTTGTTATATGTTGTTTTATATTATGCTGTTATATGTTGTTATACGTTGTTATATGTTGTTATATGTTGTTATATGTTGTTATATGTTGTTTTATATTATGTTGTTATATGTTGTTATATGTTGTTATATGTTGTTTTATATTATGCTGTTATATGTTGTTATACGTTGTTATATGTTGTTTTATATTATGTTGTTATATGTTGTTATATGTTGTTATATGTTGTTTTATATTATGCTGTTATATGTTGTTTTATATTATGTTGTTATATGTTGTTATATGTTGTTATATGTTGTTATATGTTGTTATATGTTGTTATATGTTGTTATATGTTGTTTTATATTATGTTGTTATATGTTGTTATATGTTGTTTTATATTATGTTGTTATATGTTGTTATATGTTGTTATATGTTGTTTTATATTATGTTGTTATATGTTGTTATATGTTGTTTTATATTATGCTGTTATATGTTGTTTTATATTATGCTGTTATATGTTGTTATATGTTGTTATATGTTGTTATATGTTGTTTTATATTATGCTGTTATATGTTGTTATATGTTGTTATATGTTGTTATATGTTGTTTTATATTATGTTGTTATATGTTGTTTTATATTATGCTGTTATATGTTGTTATATGTTGTTATATGTTGTTATATGTTGTTTTATATTATGTTGTTATATGTTGTTATATGTTGTTATATGTTGTTTTATATTATGTTGTTATATGTTGTTTTATATTATGTTGTTATATGTTGTTTTATATTATGTTGTTATATGTTGTTATATATTATGCTGTTATATGTTGTTATATGTTGTTATATGTTGTTATATGTTGTTTTATATTATGTTGTTATATGTTGTTATATATTATGCTGTTATATGTTTTTTTATATTATGTTGTTATATGTTGTTATATGTTGTTATATGTTGTTATATGTTGTTTTATATTATGTTGTTATATGTTGTTTTATATTATGTTGTTATATGTTGTTTTATATTATGTTGTTATATGTTGTTATATGTTGTTATATGTTGTTTTATATTATGTTGTTATATGTTGTTATATGTTGTTATATGTTGTTATATGTTGTTATATGTTGTTTTATATTATGTTGTTATATGTTGTTTTATATTATGTTGTTATATGTTGTTTTATATTATGTTGTTATATGTTGTTATATGTTGTTATATGTTGTTTTATATTATGTTGTTATATGTTGTTATATGTTGTTTTATATTATGTTGTTATATGTTGTTATATGTTGTTATATGTTGTTTTATATTATGTTGTTATATGCTGTTATCTGTTGTTATATGTTGTTATATGTTGTTATATGTTGTTATATGTTGTTATATGTTGTTTTATATTATGTTGTTATATGCTGTTATCTGTTGTTATATGTTGTTATATGTTGTTATATGTTGTTATATGTTGTTATATGTTGTTTTATATTATGTTGTTATATGTTGTTATATATTATGTTGTTATATGTTGTTTTATATTATGTTGTTATATGTTGTTATATGTTGTTATATGTTGTTATATGTTGTTATATGTTGTTTTATATTATGTTGTTATATGTTGTTATATGTTGTTTTATATTATGTTGTTATATGTTGTTTTATATTATGTTGTTATATGTTGTTTTATATATGTTGTTATATGTTGTTATCTGTTGTTATATGTTGTTATATGTTGTTATATGTTGTTATATGTTGTTATATGTTGTTATATGTTGTTTTATATTATGTTGTTATATGTTGTTATATGTTGTTTTATATTATGTTGTTATATGTTGTTTTATATTATGTTGTTATATGTTGTTATATGTTGTTTTATATTATGTTGTTATATGTTGTTATATGTTGTTATATGTTGTTATATGTTGTTTTATATTATGTTGTTATATGTTGTTTTATATTATGTTGTTATATGTTGTTTTATATTATGTTGTTATACGTTGTTATATGTTGTTATATGTTGTTATATGTTGTTATATGTTGTTATATGTTGTTATATGTTGTTTTATATTATGTTGTTATATGTTGTTATATGTTGTTATATGTTGTTTTATATTATGCTGTTATATGTTGTTTTATATTATGTTGTTATATGTTGTTATATGTTGTTATATGTTGTTATATGTTGTTATATGTTGTTATATGTTGTTTTATATTATGTTGTTATATGTTGTTATATGTTGTTATATGTTGTTTTATATTATGTTGTTATATGTTGTTATATGTTGTTTTATATTATGTTGTTATATGTTGTTATATGTTGTTATATGTTGTTATATGTTGTTATATGTTGTTTTATATTATGTTGTTATATGTTGTTTTATATTATGTTGTTATATGTTGTTTTATATTATGTTGTTATATGTTGTTATATGTTGTTATATGTTGTTTTATATTATGTTGTTATATGTTGTTATATGTTGTTTTATATTATGTTGTTATATGTTGTTATATGTTGTTATATGTTGTTTTATATTATGTTGTTATATGCTGTTATCTGTTGTTATATGTTGTTATATGTTGTTATATGTTGTTATATGTTGTTATATGTTGTTTTATATTATGTTGTTATATGCTGTTATCTGTTGTTATATGTTGTTATATGTTGTTATATGTTGTTATATGTTGTTATATGTTGTTTTATATTATGTTGTTATATGTTGTTATATATTATGTTGTTATATGTTGTTTTATATTATGTTGTTATATGTTGTTATATGTTGTTATATGTTGTTATATGTTGTTATATGTTGTTTTATATTATGTTGTTATATGTTGTTATATGTTGTTTTATATTATGTTGTTATATGTTGTTTTATATTATGTTGTTATATGTTGTTTTATATATGTTGTTATATGTTGTTATCTGTTGTTATATGTTGTTATATGTTGTTATATGTTGTTATATGTTGTTATATGTTGTTATATGTTGTTTTATATTATGTTGTTATATGTTGTTATATGTTGTTTTATATTATGTTGTTATATGTTGTTTTATATTATGTTGTTATATGTTGTTATATGTTGTTTTATATTATGTTGTTATATGTTGTTATATGTTGTTATATGTTGTTATATGTTGTTTTATATTATGTTGTTATATGTTGTTTTATATTATGTTGTTATATGTTGTTTTATATTATGTTGTTATACGTTGTTATATGTTGTTATATGTTGTTATATGTTGTTGTATGTTGTTATATGTTGTTATATGTTGTTTTATATTATGTTGTTATATGTTGTTATATGTTGTTATATGTTGTTTTATATTATGCTGTTATATGTTGTTTTATATTATGTTGTTATATGTTGTTATATGTTGTTATATGTTGTTATATGTTGTTATATGTTGTTATATGTTGTTTTATATTATGTTGTTATATGTTGTTATATGTTGTTATATGTTGTTTTATATTATGTTGTTATATGTTGTTATATGTTGTTTTATATTATGTTGTTATATGTTGTTATATGTTGTTATATGTTGTTATATGTTGTTATATGTTGTTTTATATTATGTTGTTATATGTTGTTTTATATTATGTTGTTATATGTTGTTTTATATTATGTTGTTATATGTTGTTATATGTTGTTATATGTTGTTTTATATTATGTTGTTATATGTTGTTATATGTTGTTATATGTTGTTATATGTTGTTATATGTTGTTTTATATTATGTTGTTATATGTTGTTTTATATTATGTTGTTATATGTTGTTTTATATTATGTTGTTATATGTTGTTATATGTTGTTATATGTTGTTTTATATTATGTTGTTATATGTTGTTATATGTTGTTATATGTTGTTTTATATTATGTTGTTATATGTTGTTATATGTTGTTTTATATTATGTTGTTATATGTTGTTATATGTTGTTATATGTTGTTATATGTTGTTATATGTTGTTTTATATTATGTTGTTATATGTTGTTTTATATTATGTTGTTATATGCTGTTATCTGTTGTTATATGTTGTTATATGTTGTTATATGTTGTTATATGTTGTTTTATATTATGTTGTTATATGCTGTTATCTGTTGTTATATGTTGTTATATGTTGTTATATGTTGTTATATGTTGTTATATGTTGTTTTATATTATGTTGTTATATGTTGTTATATATTATGTTGTTATATGTTGTTTTATATTATGTTGTTATATGTTGTTATATGTTGTTATATGTTGTTATATGTTGTTATATGTTGTTTTATATTATGTTGTTATATGTTGTTATATGTTGTTTTATATTATGTTGTTATATGTTGTTTTATATTATGTTGTTATATGTTGTTTTATATATGTTGTTATATGTTGTTATCTGTTGTTATATGTTGTTATATGTTGTTATATGTTGTTATATGTTGTTATATGTTGTTATATGTTGTTTTATATTATGTTGTTATATGTTGTTATATGTTGTTTTATATTATGTTGTTATATGTTGTTTTATATTATGTTGTTATATGTTGTTATATGTTGTTTTATATTATGTTGTTATATGTTGTTATATGTTGTTATATGTTGTTATATGTTGTTTTATATTATGTTGTTATATGTTGTTTTATATTATGTTGTTATATGTTGTTTTATATTATGTTGTTATACGTTGTTATATGTTGTTATATGTTGTTATATTTTGTTATATGTTGTTATATGTTGTTTTATATTATGTTGTTATATGTTGTTATATGTTGTTATATGTTGTTTTATATTATGCTGTTATATGTTGTTTTATATTATGTTGTTATATGTTGTTATATGTTGTTATATGTTGTTATATGTTGTTATATGTTGTTTTATATTATGTTGTTATATGTTGTTATATGTTGTTTTATATTATGTTGTTATATGTTGTTTTATATTATGCTGTTATATGTTGTTATATGTTGTTATATGTTGTTATACGTTGTTATATGTTGTTATATGTTGTTATATGTTGTTTTATATTATGCTGTTATACGTTGTTATATGTTGTTATATGTTGTTATATGTTGTTATATGTTGTTTTATATTATGTTGTTATATGTTGTTTTATATTATGCTGTTATATGTTGTTATATGTTGTTATATGTTGTTATACGTTGTTTTATGTTATGCTGTTATATGTTGTTATATGTTGTTATATGTTGTTATATGTTGTTTTATATTATGCTGTTATATGTTGTTATATGTTGTTATATGTTGTTATATGTTGTTATATGTTGTTATATGTTGTTATATGTTGTTATATGTTGTTTTATATTATGTTGTTATATGTTGTTATATGTTGTTATATGTTGTCATATGTTGTTATATGTTGTTATATGTTGTTATATGTTGTTATATGCTGTTATATGTTGTTATCTATTATGTTGTTATATGTTGTTTTAAATTATGTTATATATGTTATTAAATGTTGTTTTATGCTGTTATCTGTTGTTATATGTTGTTATATGTTGTTATATGTTGTTATACGTTGCTATATGTTGTTAGACGTTGTTAAATGTTGTTATATGAAGTTAGATGTTGTTATATGTTGTTATACGTTGTTATATCTTGTTATGTTGTTTTGTAGTTTTATATTATGTTATATATGTTGTTAAATGTTATTTTATGCTGTTATATGTTGTTTACGTTGTTATATGTTGTTGTTATATGTTGTTTTATGTTGTTTTATATTATGTTATATGTGTTGCTAAACGTTATATGTTGTTATATATGTTGTTATATGTTGTTTTATGTTGTTTTATATTATGTTATATATGTTGTTATATGCTGTTATATGTTGTTATATGTTGTTATAAGTTGTTAATGTTGTTATATGTTGTTTTATGTTGTTTTATGCTGTTATATGTTATATATTATGTTGTTATATGTTGTTTTATATTATGTTATACATGTTGTTAAATGTTGTTATATGCTGTTATATGTTGTTATATGTTGTTATAAGTTGTTAATGTTGTTATATGTTGCTATATGTTGTTTTATATTACGTTATATATGTTGTTAAATGTTGTTATATGTTGTTACATGTTGTTTTATATTACGTTATATATGTTGTTAAATGTTGTTATGTTGTTTTATGTTGTTATATGTTATATGTTGTTTTATAATGTATATGTTGTTTTACAGTATGATGTCAAAAGTTTGGACACACCAAGGGTTTTTCTTTTTTTGACTATTTTCATTGTAGAATAATACTATAATAATACTACATTGTGGAATAATACTATAATAATACTACATTGTAGAATAATACTATAATAATACTACATTGTGGAATAATACTATAATAATACTACATTGTAGAATAATACTATAATAATACTACATTGTAGAATAATACTATAATAATACTACATTGTAGAATAATACTGAAGACATCACATCTAGGAAATAACACATATGGAATCATGTAGTAACCAAGAAAGTGCTAAACAAATCAAAATATATTTTATATTTGAGATTCTTCAAATATCCACCCTTTGCCTTGATGACCAGCTTCAGCTGGAATGCTTTTCCAACACTCTCGAAGGAGTTCCCACATATGCTGAGCACTTGTTGGCTGCATTTCCTTCACTCTGCGTTCTGACTCTTCCCAAACGATCTCAATTTGATTTCTGGTCGGCGTATTGTGGAGGCCAGGTCATCTGATGCAGCAGTCCATCACTCTTCTTCTTGGTAAAATAGCCCTTACACAGCCTGAGGGTGTGTTGGGTCATTGTCATGTTGAAAAACAAATTATATTCCAAATAAGCCCAAACCAGATGGTATGGCGTATCGCTGCAGAATGCTGTGGTAGCCATGCTGGTTAAGTGTGCCTTGAATTCTAAATAAATCACAGAGAGTGCCACCAGCAAAGCACCCCTAGACCATAACACTTCCTCCTCCATGCTTTACGGTGGGAAATACACATGCAGAGATCATCCGTTCATCCACACCGCATCTCACAAAGACACAGTGGTTTGAAGCAAAAATCTCCAATTTGAACAAATGTCCACCTATCTAATGTCCATTGCTAGTGTTTCTTGGCACAAGCAAGTCTCTTCTTATTATTGGTGTCCTTTATTTGTGGTTTATTTGCATCAATTCCTCCATGAAGGCCTGATTCACACAGTCTCCTCTGAACAGTTGATGTTGAGATGTGTCTGTCACTTGAACTCCGTGAAGCATGTATTTTTTTACAGGTTACATATGTTGTTATCCGTGTTACTATATGTTTAATATGTTTTCTTTGTTGTTACATGTGTAACATGTATGTGTATAATATGTTTTGCAAACTGTATGTTGTTATATGTGTGATTGTGGAGCTCTAAAATGATTCATGCTGAGAGAGACTGAAAGATGAAGTGATGTTCCACCTAGCGTAGATAGTACACTCACGCACACACACACACACACACACACACACACACACCTACACCCACTCACCTATTCATCTCCCAGGGATTTGGCCTCCTCTTGGGCAGAATAAATAAGGCTTTCCTGGCCTGTGCCCTGCATGATGAGGAAGCCGTCAAGCATTCATTCCAACATTCATGAACCAAACAAACGGCCAGAGCTGATTCACCTCTCAGGGCAACAAATTCCCCAATGGACCACCAGCTTAGCAAGCTAAGGAGGAACATGCAGCCATGTGATCAGAACCATGTCAACAGAATCAGAAGCAAGACTTGGGACTGGAAGTCTGGATATCTCCATGTATTCATAAGCAAGATCTTCTGATGTAGTCCATATGGATTGGATCTAGCCAGGATTTATCATCATGGCTGAACAGTCTTTAACCGTGGCTGGGAGAGTATTCACTGTACGAATAAATAGCTAGGTCCCTCTCCACTGTAGATCTTGTGTGTGATTAGTTGTTTGTCTCTGTTATAATTCAGTTTGTGATCATTATCTGTGTCCACTTGTATCAAAACCCTTAGCACCACAATCAATTATCTTTTAGTGTTTAGTGGCATAGTCGGCATGCTTGATTCATTGTATAATTGAGCACTACGCTTGATTTGTTATCTGTATTCCTATTTTGTTTATTATAATTTGTTAGACAATGTTACTACTACCACTAGTACTACTACTATTACCACTACTACTATACTACTACTACTACTATACTATTCCTATTCCTACTACTACTACTACTACTACGGCTAATACTACTACTACTACTACTACTATACTATTCCTACTCCTATTACTAGCCACTACTACTAGTGCTACTACTACTACCACTACAACTACACTACTACTACGGCTAATACTACTACTACTACTACTATACTATTCCTACTCCTATTACTACCACTACTACTAGTACTACTACTACTACCACTACAACTACGGCTAATACTACTACTACTACTACTCAACTATTCCTACTCCTATTACTACCACTACTACTAGTACTACTACTACTACCACTACAACTACACTACTACTACCACTACTACTACTACTATACTATTCATATTCCTACAACTACTACAACTACTACTACTACTACTACTACTACAACTACCACTACAATGACTATTACTGCTACTACTACAACTACTACTACTATAACTACTACTACTACTACTACTACTACTACTACTACTACTACTATACTTTTCCTATTCCTATTCCTATTACTACCACTACTACTACTACTACTACTACTACTACTACTACTACTACTACTACTACCACTACTACCACTACTACTAGTACTACTACTACTACTACTACCACTACTATAACTACTACTACTACTACTACTATACTATTCCTATTTCTATTTCTACCACTACTACTACTACCACTACAACTAATACTACAACTACTACTACTACCACTTCTACTACTAATATACTACTATACTACTAGTATCACTATTAAAGTTACTACTACTGATGACACTACTAGTATCACTATTACTGTTGCTACTACTGATGATACTACTACTACCACTACCACTACAACTACTACTACTACTGATGGTGCTTCTACTAATGTGACTACTAATATACTACTATACTACTAGTATCAATATTAAAGTTACTACTACTGATGATACTGCTAGTATCACTATTACTGTTGCTACCACTGATGGTACTACTACTACTGTGATGACCCTCCCACTCCGTCTGACAAATTCTTTCTCTTTGCTCTTGTTTTCCTTAATAGGATGTCGGTAGGCGGAGCCGGGAGGGTCGGCAGGATAAATGCACCTTTTCCTCATTCATTGAGGAAACTCTCCATGCAGACACAGACAGATTTTGGTTGTGGCATTTTTGTGGCTATTTGGTTTGTTTGCGTTGGCACCTTTTAACACCCCTCATTATCACATGTGAACACGCGACCACTAACTTACACTACTGACTAAACACACGCCGTTGTTAATTGTGTTTACTTTACTTCAGTTAATAAATATATTTTGTTATTATTTATCTCCACGTTGTCTCCCTTTTTGTTACGAGCCGGTTCGTGACACTACTAATGATGGTACTACTAGTATCACTACTACTGCTGCTTCTATTACTACAAATAATTAAACAAATTGAAGATAATAATAATAATAAAATAAATTGGCCATTGTTACTTGTGTAATTAGATTTATTTTGCAGGGTTTAAAGTATGGCATAGTTACATAGCTGCACCTGTCCATCTAAACAGCTCGTCGAACATCTCATTCCAAAATCATGGGCATTCATATGGAGTTGGTCCCCCTGTTGCTGCTATAACAGCCTCCACTATTCTGGGAAGGCTTTCCACTGCGGGGCGCTATCTTCCATTCAGCCACAAGATCATTTGTGAGGTCGGGTACTAATGTTGGGTGATTAGGCCTGGCTTAGCCTCACAGTAGGTGTTCCAATTCATCCCAAAGGTGTTCGATGGACTTGAGGTCAGGGCTCTGAGGAGGCCAGTCAAGTTCTTCCACACCGATCTTGAACAAAATGTCTGTGTGGACCTCGCTTTGTGCACCGGGGTATTTCATGCTGAAACAGGAAAGGACCCGCCCTTTATTCCTCCTCCACCAAACGTTACAGTTGGCACTATGCGTTCGGGCAGGTAGCGTTCTCCTGACATCGGCTAAACCCAAATTTGTCCCTCCGACTTCCAGATGGTGAAGCGTGATTCATCACTCCAGAGAATGCGTTTCCACTGCTCCAGAGTCCAATGGAGGCAAGCTTTACACCACTCCAGCTGACACTTGGCGTTGCACACAGTGATCTTAGGTTTGTGTGTCGCTGCTCTTCCATTAAAACCCATTTGATGAAGCTCCAGACGAACAGTTATTGTGCTGAAGTTGTTTCCAGAGGCAATTTGTAACTCGGTAGTGAGCGTTGCAACAGACAACATAATTATTTTGGGCACTATGTGCTTCAGCACTCGGCGGTCCCTTTCTGTGAGCTTGTGTAGCCTACCACTAAGCCGTTGTTGCTCTTAGACGTTTCCACTCCACAATAACAGAACTTACAGTTGACTGGGGCAGCTCTAACAAGGCATGAATTTGACAACTGACTTTTTCGAAATGTGGCGGTCAATGAACTCTTCAGTATGGGTCAATCTACTACCAACGTTTCTCTATTGAGGTTACATGGCTGTGTGCACAATTGTGTACACCTGTCAGCATTGGGTGTGGCTGAAATAGCTGAATCCACTCCTCTTTAAATATGCCTATTCCTCCAAAGCTCAGGTGTCCTGAGTCTGCACAACTCTGCCAGGACCTAGGATCAAGGGAGACACAAGTTTTGTAATACTATATCTCTTGACACACATGAAAATAATCATGGCCGCTAAACCTTCAAGCTGCATAAAGGGCCCTATTCCAACTAAACTACTGAGAGAGCTGCTTCCTGTGCTTGGCCCTCCTATGTTGAACATAATAAACAGCTTTCTATCCGTCCGATGTGTACCAAACTCACTAAAAGTAATAAATCCTCTCTTGAAAAAGCCAAACCTTGACCCAGAAAACATTTCTTATAAACTATCGGCCTATATCGAATCTTCCATTCCTCTCAATTTTTTTTTAAAAAGCTCTTGCGCAGCAACTCACTGCCTTCCTGAAGACAAACAATGCATACGAAATGCTTCAGTCTGGTTTTAGACCCCATCATAGAACTGAGACTGCACTTGTGAAGGTGGTAAATTAAATCAAATCAAATGTATTTATATAGCTCTTCGTACATCAGCTGATATCTCAAAGTTCTGTACAGAAACCCAGCCTAAAACCCCAAACAGCAAGCAATGCAGGTGTAGAAGCATGGTGGCTAGGAAAAACTCCCTAGAAAGGAGTTACATTTTAATGGCATCAGACCAAGGCTCTGCATCTGTCCTCGTGCTCCTAGATCTTAATGCTGCTTTTGATACCATCGATCACCACATTTTTTGAATAGATTGGAAACCCAAATTGGTCTACAGGGGCAAGTTCTGGCCTGGTTTAGATATTATCTGTTGGAAAGATATGTTTGTCTCTGTGGAGGGTTTGTCCTCTGACAAATCAACTATAAATTTCGGTGCTCCTCAAGGCTCCGTTTTAGGACCACTATTGTTTTCACTATATATTTTACCTCTTGGGGATGTCATTCGAAAACATAATGTTAACTTTCACTGCTATGCGGACGACACACAGCTGAACATTTCGATGAAACATGGTGAAGCCCCAAAATTGCCCTCCCTGAAGGCCTGTGTTTCAGACATAAGGAAGTGGATGGCAGCAAATGTTCTACTTTGAAACTCGGACAAAACAGACCAAGAATTAGACCAAGAATTTCTAAGCAAACAGCTGGTGGCAGGGCATTCTCCTATAGAGCTTTTATGGAATGGTCTGCCTATCCATGTGAGAGACGCAGACTCGATCTCGACCATTAAGTCTTTATTGAAGACTCATCTCTTTGGTAGGTCCTATGATTGAATGTAGTCTGGCCCAGGATGATGAAGTTGAACGGAAAGGCACTGGAGCAACGGACCGCCCTTGCTGTCTCTGCCTGGCCGGTTAACCTCTCTCCACTGGGATTCTCTGCCTCAAACCCTATTAGAGGGGCTGAGTCACAGGCTTACTGGTGCTCTTCCATGCCATCCCTAGGAGGGGTGCGTCACTTGAGTGGGTTGAGTCACTGACATGATCTTCCTGCCTGACTCGGCCTTGTCTCAGGATGTTAAGTTGGTGGTTGAAGTTGTCCCTCTAGTGGTGTGGGTGCTTTGCTTTAGCAAAGTGGGTGGGGTTATATACTGCGTGTATGGCCCTGTCTGGGGGTATCATCGGACTGGGCCACAGTGTCTCACGACCCCTCCTGTCTCAGCCTCCAGTATTTATGCTGCAATTGTTTATGTTTCGGGGGGCTAGGGTCAGTCTGTTATATCTGGAGTATTTCTCCTGTCTTATCCAGTGTCCTGTGTGAAGTTAAGTAATCTAATTCTCTCTCTTTCTCCCTCTCCCTCTCTCTCTCTCTCTCTCTCTGAGGACCTGAGCCCTAGGACCATGCCTCAGGACTACCTGGCCTGATGACTCCTTGCTGTCCCCAGTCCACCTGGTCGTGCTGCTGCTCCAGTTTCAACTGTTCTGCCTGCGGCTATGGAAACCTGACCTGTTCACCGGACGTGATACCTGTCCCAAACCAGCTGTTTTCAACTCTCTAGAGACAGCAAGAGCAGTAGAGATACTCTGAATGATCGGCTATGAAAAGCAAACTGACATTTATTCCTGAGGTTCTGACCTTTTTCACCCTCTACAATCACTGTGACTGTTATTATTGTTTGACCCTGCTTGTCATATATGAACATTTGAACATCTTGTCCATGTTCTGTTATAATCTCCATCCGGCACAGTCAGAAGAGTACTGGCCACCCCAGAGGAGTACTGGCCAGCCTGGTTCCTCTCTAGGTTTCTTCCTAGGTTCTGGCCTTTCAAGTTTTTTCTAGCCACCGTGCTTCTACACCTGCATTGCTTGCTGTTTGGGTTTTTAGGCTGCGTTTCTGTACAGCACTTCGTGTCATCAGCTGATGTAAGCAGGGCTTTATTAACACATTTTATTGATTTGATTGATTGAAGGGGTGTCCAAATACTTGATGTGTATTTTTGGAAACGTTTTTAGGTTTTAAGCTATGAACTTTCATAACTTTGAGGTCTTAATCCTATTGAGCGGTTTGTAAAAAGAGCAATTGGAACAATTGAGAGGGCGACAAAGGAAGGCATCGATAGGAAAACTGGAAAAACATCTTATTAAAGGATAAGGATGCAACTGCAGGCTGAAAGGGGTTTTAGCTGGACCAGTGTCTGTGACCGGCCTAGTTCAATACCATCAACTGAAGATAACAGTCTCCCCTCGGTGTCTCCTTCTCAAAACACTGAGACAATAACTGGACATTCAATGTATTTTCCTGACGAAGTCAGAAAAAAAGGAGATCAGAAATCTTTGAAAACGGTTGTTGTGACACGCAAACCTAAAGTTGTAAAATGCCCTGCTTTACCAGGAATGCAACGAGGAAGTCTAGAGATGAATGAGCTCCCACCATCGCTGCTTAAAACGGTCTTCTTCTTTATTTTGAGGTTGTTCTTCGTCGTATGAAGTGTGAAACCTGTACACTTGCACATCATTCACATATAATTATCACACTTTAGTATTCATAATAATAGACTCTTTGACCCAGTGTTTCCTACACTTCTATTTGTTTGTTGGTTTATTAGGATCCTCATTAGCTTTTGCAGAAGCACCAGCTACTCTTCCTGGGGTCCACAAAAAAACACATGACAAGTAACAAAACACCGAAACACTGAAAGACGAGTCACACAAATTAGAAATAAAAAGGATATACAAACAATACAACAAAAATATTGTGTGTGTTAGAGTGTGTGTGTTAATGTGCGTGTGTGTGTGTGTTAATGTGCGTGTGTGTGTGTGTTAGTGTGTGTGTGTGTGTCAGAGTGTGTGTGTCTGTTAGAGTGTGTGTGTTCAAATCATAAATCAAATTTTATTTGTCACATACACATGGTTAGCAGATGTTAGTGCGAGTGTAGCGAAATGCTTGTAAGGAATTCTAAATCAGGTGAACAGAAGGATTTGAGTTCCTGTATGTTTCTTTCATCACACCATGTCACGTTGGCCATGAGGCATACGCCCCCGCCCCTCTTCTTCCCAGAAAGATGTTTGTTTCTGTCAGCGCGATGTGTGGAGAAACCCGTTGGCTGCACCGCTTCGGATAGCGTCTCTCCAGTGAGCCATGTTTCAGTGAAGCAAAGGACGTTACAGTCTCTGATGTCCCTCTGGAATGCTACCCTTGCTCGGATTTCATCAACCTTGTTGTCAAGAGACTGGACATTGGCAAGAAGAATGCTAGGGAGTGGTGCGCGCTGTGCCCGTCTCCGGAGTCTGACCAGAAGACCGCCTCGTTTCCCTCTCTTTCGGAGTCGTTTTTTTGGGTCGCTGCATAGGATCCACTCCGTTGTCCTGTTTGTAAGGCAGAACACAGGATCCGCGTCGCGAAAAACATATTCTTGGTCGTACTGATGGTGAGTTGATGCCGATCTTATATTCAGTAGTTCTTTTCGACTGTATGTAATGAAACCTAAGATGACCTGGGGTACTAATGTAAGAAATAACACGTAAAAAAACAAAAAACTGCATAGTTTCCTAGGAACGCGAAGCGAGGCGGCCATCTCTGTCGGCGCCGGTTCGTGTGTGTGTGTCAGAGTGTGTGTGTGTGTGTTAGAGTGTGTGTGTGTATGTATGTGTTAGAATGTGTGTGTGATAGAGTTTGTATGTCTGTTAGAGTGTGTGTGTTTGTGTGTGTGTGTTCATGTGTGTGATAGAGTTTGTATGTCCTCACAGTCTGTTCTATGAGCTGTTGTTTAATCTGTTTTTTTTAAGGTAATTTTCCTGTTTGCTTCAGGAATAGGAGTTGTTTTTATTTTACCTTTATTTAACTAGGCAAGTCAGTGAAGAACAAATTCTTATTTTCAATGATGGCCTAGGAACAACTCAACTTCCCAAGATGGCATAGCATGTCCTTTGTCCTCGTCTTGTCATGTCCCGTATATATATATATATATATATATATATATATATATATTTACACCTTTCTTCACATATCTTTTATATATTATATTTTCCAAAAACTGAACTTCAAAACATTCTCCTGCAACCCGCCTCACCAATTTAAAAAATATAGTATTATTTACCTAAAATCTGAAATCCACAATAGAAGCTAACCAGAAGCTAACCAGAAGCTAGCCAGAAGCTAGCCAGAAGCTTGCCAGAAGCTAACCAGAAGCTAACCAGAAGCTAACCAGAAGCTAGCCAGAAGCTGGCCAGAAGCTGGCCAGAATCTAGCCAGTATACTGGCTAAAGTTAGTATTCAGCTAACTACGGTTTGTGGTCATCAGCTATCCTTTAGCTCGAAAATCTATCGCCAGTTTTGTACAACGCGACCAAAACATACCGAACCTATTTTTCGCTCCATATCCCCGGATTTCAACCACAAGCTCTGGACATTTACACCTGGATCTCGCAGCTAGCTAGCTGCTATCCATGTGACTATTGGCTTACGTCGTTCCCGGAGCAAACATAAATTATTCCGGAGCTAGCCAGCTGAAGAGTTCCATCAGCCACTCCTGGGCTACAATCACCTCTCCGGACCCGTTTTACTGCCGATGCAGAGCCCCACCGGGCCTTCAGGACTGGACTACCGACATTATCTGCCTGAGGGAGTTATTCAACTGGCCCCTCCATCGCGACGTTACCTGAATGCCCATCTGCGGCCCGCTAATCGTTAGCTGTCTTATTGGCTGCTATCTGAATAGATCTATCAAAAAAAAATCTTGGGTCACTATAACTATATCTATTTTGCCAATTGGATTGATCCCCTCTACCACACGGAACCCCATTAATCTACCGACAGGAAACGCACGAGGTGGCTAAAAACAGACCTCCATCCTATGCTAGCTTAATACCGATGGACTGCTAGCTGTCTGAATCGCCGTGACCCCAACCAACCTCACAACTGACAGGACCATTATGATCACTCGGCTAAGCATGCCTCTCCTTAATGTCAATATGCCTTGTCGATTGCTGTTCTGGTTAGTGTTTATTGGCTTATTTCACTGTAGAGCCTCTAGCCCTGCTCATTATACCTTATCCAACCTTTCGGTTCCACCACCCACACATGCAATGCCATCACCTGGTTTCAATGAGGTTTCTAGAAACAATATCTCTCTCATCATCACTCAATACCTAGGTTTACCTAAACTGTATTCACATCCTACCATACCTTTGTCTCTACATTATACCTTAAAGCTATTTTATCGCCCCCAGAAACCTCCTTTTACTCTCTGTTCCGGACGTTCTAGACGACCAATTCTCATAGCTTTTAGCCGTACCCTTATCCTACTCCTCCTCTGTTCCTCTGGTGATGTAGAGGTGAATCCAGCCCCTGCAGTGCCTAGCTCCACTCCTATTCCCCAGGCGCTCTCTTTCGATGACTTCTGTAACCGTAATAGCCTTGGTTTCATGCATGTTAACATTAGAAGCCTCCTCCCTAAGTTTGTTCTATTCACTGCTTTAGCACACTCTGCCAACCCGGATGTTCTAGCTGTGTCTGAATCCTGGCTTAGGAAGACCACCAAAAATTCAGAAATCTTCATACCTAACTACAACATTCAGACAATATAGAACGGCCAAAGAGGGCGGTGTTGCAATCTACTGCAAATATAGCCTGCAGAGTTCTGTCCTACTATCGAGGTCTGTACCCAAACAATTTGAACTTCTACTTTTAAAAATCCACCTCTCTAAAAACAAGTCTCTCAGCGTTGCTGCCTGCTATAGACCACCCTCTGCCCCCAGCTGTGCTCTGGACACCAAATGTGAACTGATTGCCCCCCATCTATCTTCAGAGCTCGTGCTGCTAGGCGTCCTAAACTGGAACATGCTTAACACCCCAGCCATCGTACAAACTAAGCTTGATGCCCTCAATCTCACACAAATTATCAATAAACCTACCAGGTGCCACCCCAAAGACGTAAACACGGGCACCCTCGTAGATATCATCCTAACCAACTTGCCCTCTAAATACACCTCTGCTGTTTCCAACCAAGATCTCAGCGATCACTGCCTCATTGCCTGCATCCGTAATGGGTCAGCGGTCAAACGACCTCCACCCATCACGATCAAACACTCCCTGAAACACTTCAGCGAGCAGGCCTTTCTAATCGACCTGGCCGGGGTATACTGGAAGGATAATGACCTCATCCCGTCAGTAGAGGATCCCTGGTAATTAAAAAAAAATGCCTTCCTCACCATCTTAAATAAGCATGCCCCATTCAAGGAATGTAGAACCAGGAACAGATATAGCCCTTGGTTCTCTCCAGACCTGACTGCCCTTAACCAACACAAAAACATCCTATGGCGTTCTGAGTTAGCATCGAACAGCCCCTGTGATATGCAACTTTTCAGGGAAGCAGGCAGTTAGATATACACAGGCAGTTCAAAAAGCCAAGGCTAGCTTTTTCAAGCAGAAATTTGCTTCCTGCAACACAAACTCAAAAAAGTTCTGGGACACTGTAAAGTACATGGAGAATAAGAACACCTCCTCCCAGCTGCCCACTGCACTGCCCACTGCACTGAGGATAGGCAACACTGTCACCACCGATAAATCCACTATAATTGAGAATTTCAATAAGCATTTTTCTACTTCCATGCTTTCCACCTGGCTAACCCTACCCCGGTCAACAGCACTGCACCCCCCACAGCAACTCGCCCAAGCCATCCCCATTTCTCCTTCTCCCAAATCCAGTCAGCTGATGTTCTGAAAGAGGTGCAAAAAAAATGCTCTTCAACCAATCGCTGCCTGCTCCTGCGCGCCCGTCCAACATCACTACTCTGGACGGTTCTGAATATGTGGACAACTACAAATACCTAGGTGTCTGGTTAGACTGTAAAGTCTCCTTCCAGACTCACATCAAACATCTTCAATCCAAAGTTAAATCTAGAATTGGCTTCCTATTTTGCAACAAAGCATCCTTCACTCATGCTGCCAAACATACCCTCGTAAAACTGACCATCCTACCGATCCTCGACTTCAGCGATGTCATTTACAAAATAGCCTCCAATACCCTACTCAATAAATTTGATGCAGTCTATCACAGTGCCATCCATTTTGTCACCAAAGCCCCATATACTACCCACCACTGCGACCTGTACGCTCTCGTTGGCTGGCCCTCGCTTCATACTCATCGCCAAACCCACTGGCTCCAGGTCATCTACAAGACCCTGCTAGGTAAAGTCCCCCTTTATCTCAGCTCGTTGGTCACCATAGCAGCACCCGCCTGTAGCACGCGCTCCAGCAGGTATATGTCTCTGGTCACCCCCAAAACCAATTCTTCCTTTGGCCGCCTCTCCTTCCAGTTCTCTGCTGCCAATGACTGGAACGAATTACAAAAATCTCAGAAACTGGAGACACTTATCTCCCTCACTAGCTTTAAAGCACCAGCTGTCAGAGCAGCTCACAGATTACTGCACCTGTACATAGCCCATCTATAATTTAGCCCAAACAACTACCTCCCCCCCTACTGTATTTTTCATTTATTTTGTTCCTTTGCACCCCATTATTTCTATCTCTAGCTGGCACATTCTTCCACTGCAAATCTACCATTCCAGTGTTTTACTTGCTATATTGTATTTACTTCGCCACCATGGCCTTTTTTTGCCTTTACCTCCCTTATCTCACCTCATTTGCTCACATTGTATATAGACTTATTTTTCTACTGTATTATTAACTGTATGTTTGTTTTACTCCATGTGTAACTCTGTGTTGTTGTCTGTGTCACACTG
Organism: Oncorhynchus mykiss; assembly: GCF_013265735.2. Classification (NCBI taxonomy): domain Eukaryota; kingdom Metazoa; phylum Chordata; class Actinopteri; order Salmoniformes; family Salmonidae; genus Oncorhynchus; species Oncorhynchus mykiss. The sequence continues at coordinate 56,061,306 of NC_048585.1, read as the reverse complement.
TTTTGCTTTATCTTGGCCAGGTCGCAATTGTAAATGAGAACTTGTTCTCAACTTGCCTACCTGGTTAAGTAAAGGTGAAATAAAATAAATAAATAAAAACAGTTGGTTAACTGCCTTGTTCAGGGGCAGAATGACAGATTTTTACCTTGTCAGCTCTGGGATTCGATTTTGCAACCTTTTGGTTACTAGTCAACGCTCTAACCATTAGGCTACCTGTCGCCCCCAAAGGAGTTCTATGTGATCGTGGCTCTGCATAATACTGTGAGTTGCTTTTAATTAGTTTTGGGCTTTGGGACTGTGAAGAAACCTCTGATGGCATGTCTTGTTGGGTGTCTGAGCTGAATGTTGGATATCCTCCTAATTGGACATTTATTAGAGCGAACCACCAATCACACTGCCTATGACACGTTTCAATATTCTATCACAACGTTATGGAAGCCCACTCCGTCTGGGGAGGAGTTGCATTTTCACTCATGCGAATCCAAAAGTAGACTTGACTTTACTGAAAAATAGGTACATCAGCACTCAGATCGACATTGTACATTGTGTAGATCCCTATAAGAACAATGTAATATCTGTCACTATCAATAATCCGAACAGGCGCACACACACGCACACACACACACACACACACACACACACACACACACACACACACACACACACACACACACACACACACACGCACACACACACACACATGCACACACACACACACAGAGAGAGAGTCTGTATGATCAGAGGAGAATACTGAGAGGACCAGACCAAACACACACTGATTATCAGCAGCTCAGGGAAGATTAGGTCCTGTCACTGCACATAGAGAGAGAGAGAGGGAGAGAGAGAGATGGAGCTAGAGAGAGAGAGAGAGAGATGGAGCTAGAGAGTGAGAGAGAGAGATGGAGAGAGAGAGATGGAGCTAGAGAGAGAGAGAGAGATGGAGAGAGAGAGAGAGAGAGATGGAGCTAGAGAGAGGGAGATGGAGAGAGAGAGAGATGGAGATATAGAGAGAGAGCGAGAGAGAGAGAGAGAGAGAGAGATGGAGCGAGGGAGAGATGGAGCAAGAGAGAGAGAGGGAGACGGATCAAGAGAAAGCTGGATAGAGAGAGCAGAGTGGTAGTGTGTGTGTGTGTGTGTGTGTGTGTGTGCGCGTGCGTGTGTGCGTGCGTGTGTGTGTGTGTGTGTGGGCAATGTGTTGTTGTGCATTAGCTTTGCGGTTATCGCACTGTTCAAAACAAGATGATCGGTTTCAAAGGGACAGATCACAGGTAACTTCACTACCGATGGCGCGAGGAGGAGTGCAATTGATTTGCAAATAAACACTGCAGACGATGCAGGGATAGCTTCACACTGCTAGATAGTTAGTTATATAAATAGTTAACCCGGACTATCTGCATTGACCCTTTTTGCACTAACTCCTTTGACTCATCACATACGCTGCCTCTAGTTTATTATCTCTCCTATTGCATTTTACTGTTAGTCTACGAAGCGTGTGACAAATACACACATACTCAATAGTACAATGACTAGTTTCCCAGATACAAACTGTCCTCATTAGTATAGATTTTTCTTATAGATGAAAAGAGAGACTCATTGTATATTGAGTGAAATCAATTGAAACTACAAAGTCTTCCATAGATCCTTTCATTTCAGATTGTCGTTTTTATTCTCGTACGCCCTTCACAACCCCGCGGTGGATCATCCCGATGCTGAAGGACTAGTCTTTATGAGTCAGTCAAACCCTCTGAAGTCTAGTTCCCTGTTACTGGCAGGCACGTCAGAACAGACAGGGGCAAGCTAGCTGTAGGCTCCAGGTCCTAAACTCTGAGGTAATTTAAAGGGCACCACACTCCATAATCTACAAACAGCACCACACTCCATAATCTACAAACAGCACCACACTCCATAATTTAAAGAGAACACACTCCATAATCTACAAACAGCACCACACTCCATAATCTACAAACAGCACCACACTCCATAATCTACAAACAGCACCACACTCCATAATTTAAAGGGCACCACACTCCATAATCTACAAACAGCACCACACTCCATAATCTACAAACAGCACCACACTCCATAATCTACAAACAGCACCACACTCCATAATTTAAAGAGAACACACTCCATAATCTACAAACAGCACCACACTCCATAATTTAAAAGGCACCACACTCCATAGTTAAAAGGGCAGCACACTCCATTAATATCAGTTGCCTGTAGTGGTGGCAAATGTCTCCATTTCATTTGGAGGTTGTGTTGCCTATGTCACCATTCTACATCCTGGGGCTAGATTGATGGATGTGTTTGCAACAGTGTCTAAGTCTGGCCCCTTACTCGATCCTTCTTCAGAGAGACCGCAACATAGTAAAGTACATAGCCGTGCTAACTAACAAACACATTATATGAAGGTATAGTGTAATATACATGTATTGTTTAGCCTAATATACATACAGTGTATGTGTAACAATACATCCCTTTTATTTATTTTTAACTTCGTACACGTCTGACCCCTTTGTCGTGTTCGAAATACACACTCCCAGTACTCATAATCTAGATCTGTTTGTTGGGATGCTGGCAACAGGGGAAGTGGCTGTACTAAACTTGACATTTGCAAATGCTGATGAGATTGCAAATCACGGTTCAACTAAGGCTGTCTCTTAGCAGGACAAGGCACATATTCATTTATTTAACTGCTAGATTGCTACCATCAGTCAGAGGTTTATAAACATCTCCCCTCAATCAATAGGCAATCTGCTAATGCATGCATCGGAGTGGAACGTCAGCATACGCACATGCCCGTGCACGCATTCACACGATTGCACACAGGTGCAAACACACATACGAAGGCACACATGCATACATGTGCACATACAAAGACACACACACACACACACACACACACACACACACACACGTCTCCCCTTCAGGAATGACCTACTTAATCAGAAACATAGCTTCCAGTCAAATGGTTTGACTGTGGTGGGAAACAGAAGAATTGGAGATGAGAGGCATGAGAGAAGCTCTGTGTCAATGATAGTTTTGTCTTTATAATTCTATCACCGGGCTCTATGGACCTCTGAGGCATCCGTAACTGTTCTTTCTTATTGTCGAATACATTAATACTTCATGATTATGACACTTCCATATACAGACAAACAGAGAGAATGGATGAACATGGATATGATATCTCTCTCTCTCTCTCTCTCTCTTTCTCTCTCTCTCTTTCTCTCTCGTCCATTAAAATAACATCAAATTGATCACAAATACAGTGTAGACATGGTTAATGTTGTAAATGACTATTGTAGCTGGAAAAATCTATTCATTTACAACACTAACAATGTCTACACTGTATTTCAGATCACATTGATGTTTTTTTAATGGACAAGAACATTGATTTTCTTTCAACAACAAGAACCTTTCTAAGTGACCCCAAACTTTTGAACGGTAGTTTATACAGTATATATATATATAAACTCAGCAAAAAAAGAAATGTCCCTTTTTCAGAACCATATCTTTAAAAGATAATTTTTAAAAATCCAAATAACTTCACAGATCTTCATTGTAAAGGGTTTAAACACAGTTTCCCATGCTTGTTCAATGAACCATAATCAATTAATGAACATGCACCTGTGGAACGGTCGTTAAGACACTAACAGCTTACAGACGGTAGGCAATTAAGGTCACAGTTATGAAAACTTAGGACACTAAAGAGGCCTTTCTACTGACACTGAATAACACCAAAGAAAGATGCCCAGGGTCCCTGCTCATCTGCGTAAACGTGCCTTAGGCATACTGCAAAAAGGCATGAGGACTGTAGATGTGGCCAGGGAAATACATTGCAATGTCCGTACTGTGAGACGCCTAAGAGACGCCTAGAGGGAGATAGGACGGACAGCTGATCGTCATCGCAGTGGCAGACCACGTGTAACAACACCTGCACAAGATCGGTACTTCCGAATATTACACCTGGGGAACAGGTACAGGATGGCAACAACAACTGCCCGAGTTACACCAGGAACGCACAATCCCTCCATCAGTGCTCAGACTGTCCGCAATAGACTGAGAGAGGCTGGACTGAGAGCTTGTAGGCCTGTTGTAAGGCAGGTCCTCACCAGACATCACCGGCAACAACGTCACCCATGGGCACTGGACCAGACAGGACTGGCAAAAAGTGCTCTTCACTGACGAGTTGCGGTTTTGTCTCACCAGGGGTGATGGTCGGATTCGCGTTTATTGTCGAAAGAGTGATCGTTACACCGAGGCCTGTACTCTGGAGCGGGATCGATTTGGAGGTTGAGGGTCTGTCATGGTCCGGGGCGGTGTGTCACAGCTATTGTCTTTCTCTCTCATCGGACTGAGCTTGTTATCATTGCAGGCAATCTCAACGCTGTGCGTTACAGGGAAGACATCCTCCTCCCTCATGTGGTACCCTTCCATCAAGCTCATCCTGACATGACCCTCCAGCATGACAATGCCACCAGCCATTACCGCTCGTTCTGTGCGTGATTTCCTGCAAGACAGGACTGTCAGTGTTCTGCAATGGCCAGCGAAGAGCCCGGATCTCAATCCCGTTGAGCACATCTGGGACTTGTTGGATCAGAGGGTGAGGACAAGGGCCATTCCCCGAGAAATGTCCAGGATCTTGCAGGTGCCTTGGTGGAAGAGTGGGGTAACATCTCACAGCAAGAACTGATGCAAATCTGGTGCAGTCCATGAGGAGGAGATGCACAGCAGTACTACCTGTTAGGGATCATGGTTCCCAGCTGGGAACCTACCCTCCCACGTTCAGCTGGAACGGTGGCGCATGGAACGCAAAAATATTCTTAGAAATATTCAACCTCCACACATTAACAAGTCCAATAGCTCAAATGAAAGATAAACACCTTGTTCATCTAGCCAGCAAGTCAGATTTCTAAAATGTTTTACGGCGAAAACATAGCACATATATATGTCAAACCACCACCAGACACAGCTCATTTGAATAGCCAAAACATGCAATCAACAAACGCAGGATTAAAAAATAAATCATTCACTAACCTTTTGAAAATCTTCATCAGATGACAGTAATAGGACATGTTACACAGTACATTTTTTTTTTTTTTTAATAATATGCCATTTATATCCATAAATGTCCATTTACATTGAATTCATGTTCAGAAAATACTGAAAATACCGCAGGAAATCTAGGTAGCGCGGCAAGATAACGTAAATAGACATCATAAACTTTGACTAAATATACATGTTCTACATATAGTTAGAAAGATACACTGCTTCTTTGTGCAATCGCTTTGTTACATTTATTTTTAACGTTACAGAAATCGCACACTATTCAATATTCTGAGACGGCGCTCAGATATAAGCTAAATTTCTCCGTAATGTTGGAGTCAACAGAAACACAGATTTCAGCATAAATATTCCCTTACCTTCGATGGTCTTCGTTCAGAATGTACTGGAAGGGTTCATACTTACCCAAAACATTGTTTGGTTTCAAGTCTTGCGTCTTTGTATTAGCTACTACTAATAACATCAGCTGAAATGCACCCAAAATGTCCTCTGGTCCGGAAAAGTTGCGCATCAAAACTTCAAAATTACATATTATATGTCGACTAAACAGGTCAAACTAAGTGCAGAATCAAGCTTTATGATGTTTTAAACACACAAAACAAATTTCTATTCAACCGGTCATCGTTAGCTCTTCCCAGGAGTGCTGGAACAAAGGAATGGCCGGGACCAATTCGCGCCCCAATTCGCGCACAAGGTATTTTCTCCTGGCAAACACTAATTTCACTCCCATAGGGCCAATTCTCGCGGGATTTGAACGATTTAAAGCTCTACTGAATGAGGACATCTAGTGGAAGACACAGAAAGTCTCCCCAGATCCATAACTGGTTGGGAAGGGTGGGGGCGATGACGTCAAAGTTGCCCCAACTTTCATGACCACAAAAACTAGTTTGGAAGAATGCCTGCCCTGTGAGTTCTGCTATACTTACAGACATAATTCCAACGGTTTTAGAAGCTTTAGAGTGTTTTCTATCCAATAAAAATTATTATATGCAAATATTAGCAATTTTTGACAGATTATTTTTCAGTTTACTATGGGTACCCAATTCCTCCAAAGGGGGCAGAAGTCAGCCCTATCTCTAGCAGGTTTTAATGCAGCTGGTGGCCACACCAGATACTGACTGTTACTTTTGATTTTGACCCTCTCTTTGTTCAGGGACACATTATTCCATTTCTGCTAGTCACATGTCTGTGGATCTTGTTCAGTTTATGTCACAGTTGTTGAATCGTGTTATGTTCATACAAATATTTACACATGTTAAGTTTGCTGAAAATAAATGCAGCTGACAGCAAGAGGACATTTCTTTTTTTTTTTTATATAGAAGAGTTCAGTCTATATAGAAAAAACATTTTGCAACATATATAGGTTTATGTGTATGCATCTCTCTCTCTCTCTCTCTCTATATATATATATATATATATATATATATATATATATATATATATACAGTATATGCGAGTGAAAGAGAGAGACAGAGAGAGAGAGAGAGAGAGAGAGAGAGAGGGAGAGAGAGAGAGAGAGAGAGAGATGCATACACATGATCCAAAATCTGTTGTAAAACGTTTCTTAAATGAAAGCAAAGGGAATGAAACATGGAGGGAACTACCTGAATTTGTCTAATGGAAACTTAGTTTCAGTTATAAAACAGAGCATTTTGCAAATGTTTAAAGTAATGAATACACCCTATATAAGCTAGATGCAGGCATATCACTCACACACACACACACATTAAAACGTGGACGTGCTGCCAATATGGCTCACGTTATTGGGCAGAGGGGGGGGGGGATGTCAGAAATGTCAGCAGTCCAATCAGAGGGAAATAGAAGACGAGACGCACCTGGGAGTTTTACCAACAACCCAGTCCTCAACCCCTGACAGATTTATATGGGAGATATTCAGATTGGCCCTGCCGTTTGTACCTAATAAAACATCAATGAGCAGTAAAGCTGTTCATCCCACCGCTCGGCTTGTAAATCACGCTTGATTCATGTGGCCCGTCGTTAAGGTAAATAAACCACCAGATCTCCATTCACAGCCACAGTTCAAGTGGCCGAGAACCACTGTATAACACTTTCAGTCAATAACGTCGATTTAATATTTGCAATTATGAAAGGACTCCCCTTGAATTTTCTCTCCACCTTGGCAAGTCGTGATGTCACAGGCATTGAGAATAACCATTAGAGCTATGGGTTCTTGTAAGAGTCCAGGAGAAAACGTGCAGCCTAAATGACTAACAGCGGAGAGACACGACGCCCACTGACTGGTTGAGGATGAAATCCTCTCCTCATTGAAGGAAGCTGACAAGAAATGTGCCAAGCATTGCTGACAAAAAAGATAGAAGTGTGGAAAGGTGTGAAGCAGAAAAGGGAAGATGATTTAGGTTATCTAGATGATCGAGGTATTTGTCAGTGTAAAATGACATATTAAACTTTGCATATTTTAGCATTTTGCAAAACTGCTGTGAAAAGACCTCTTCACTACATCCCTTCACTACATCCCTCACTACATCCCCAACATGAACACACACCTCCTCACTTCCCCAACATGAACACACACACCTCCTCACTTCCCCAACATGAACACACACACCTCCTCACTTCCCCAACATGAACACACACACCTCCTCACTACATCCCCAACATGAACACACACACCTCCTCACTACATTCCCAACATGAACACACACACCTCCTCACTACATCCCCAACATGAACACACACACCTCCTCACTACATCCCCAACATGAACACACACACCTCCTCACTACATCCCAACATGAACACACACACCTCCTCACTTTCCCAACATGAACACACACCTCCTCACTTCCCCAACATGAACACACACCTCCTCACTTTCCAAACATGAACACACACCTCCTCACTTCCCCAACATGAACACACACACCTCCTCACTGCATCCCCAACATGAACACACACCTCCTCACTTCCTCAACATGAACCCACACACCTCCTCACTTCCCCAACATGAACACACACACCTCCTCACTACATCCCAACATGAACACACACACCTCCTCACTTTCCCAACATGAACACACACACCTCCTCACTTTCCCAACATGAACACACACACCTCCTCGCTTTCCCAACATGAACACATACCTCCTCACTTCCCCAACATGAACACACACACCTCCTCACTGCATCCCAACATGAACACACACCTCCTCACTTCCCCAACATGAACCCACACACCTCCTCACTTCCCCAACATGAACACACACACCTCCTCACTACATCCCAACATGAACACACACACCTCCTCACTACATCCCAACATGAACACACACACCTCCTCACTTTCCCAACATGAACACACACCTCCTCACTTCCCCAACATGAACCCACACACCTCCTCACTTCCCCAACATGAACACACACACCTCCTCACTACATCCCAACATGAACACACACACCTCCTCACTTTCCCAACATGAACACACACCTCCTCACTTCCACAACATGAACACACACACCTCCTCACTACATTCCCAACATGAACACACACACCTCCTCACTTTCCCAACATGAACACACACACCTCACTACATCCCCAACATGAACACACACCTCCTCACTTCCCCAACATGAACACACACACCTCCTCACTACATCCCCAACATGTACCCACACACCTCCTCACTACACCCCCAACATGAACACACACACCTCCTCACTACATCCCCAACATGAACACACACACCTCCTCACTTTCCCAACATGAACACACACACCTCACTACATCCCCAACATGAACACACACCTCCTCACTTCCCCAACATGAACACACACACCTCCTCACTACATCCCCAACATGAACCCACACACCTCCTCACTACATCCCCAACATGAACACACACACCTCCTCACTACATCCCCAACATGAACACACACACCTCCTCACTACATCCCAACATGAACACACACACCTCCTCACTTTCCCAACATGAACACACACCTCCTCACTTCCCCAGCATGAACACACACACCTCCTCACTACATTCCCAACATGAACACACACACCTCCTCACTACATTCCCAACATGAACCCACACACCTCCTCACTGCATCCCCAACACATTCCCCAACATGAACACACACCTCCTCACTTCCCCAACATAAATACATTTCTTCAAAACTGTTCAACTATTGTGTTTATCTCTCTTTCTGTCAACTACTCACCACAATTAGTGCCCTGTAGTGCTAGATTCATTCTCTGATCCTTTGATTGGATGGAAAGCATGTCAGTTCATACTACAAGAGCTTTGATTGGATGGAAAGCATGTCAGTTCATACTACAAGAGCTTTGATTGGGTGGAAAGCATGTCAGTTCATACTACAAGAGCTTTGATTGGATGGAAAGCATGTCAGTTCATACTAGAAGAGCTTTGATAGGATGGAAGATGTCCTCTGAAAGTCACCATAATTACAGTGTTTCTAAAAGTGGCGAGTCTCCTAGGTTTTGCTTTGAAGCCAATGTAACGAGAGGAACACGGAAATAGCTGTCCTCTGGCTACACCATGGTGCTACCCTAGAGGGTTCTGTTGAGGCTACAGTAGTGTTTTTTAATCAAGTCATTAATATGGTGACGTGTGAATATACAGTGTCTTCGGTATTTGGAACCCTTGACTTTTTGCACACTTTCTTTGGTTACAGACTTATTCTAAAATTGATTAAGTAAAACATGTATTATCCCCATAATACCCCATAATGACAACCAAAAAACGAGTTTCTAGAATGTTTTGCTAATTTCTATACATATATTTGACTGAAATATCACATTTACATACAATAAGTATTCAGACACTTTACTCAGTATTTTATTAAAGTGCCTTTGACAGTGATTACAGCCTTGAGTCTTCTTAGGTATGACGCTACAAGCTTGGCACACCTGTATTTGGGGAGTTTCTCCCATTCTTACCCGAAGATCCTGTCAAGCTCTGTCAGGTTGGATGGGGACTGTTGATTTAAAGCTATTTGCAGGTCTCCCCAGAGATGTTCGATCGGGTTCAAATCCGGGCTCTGACTGGGCCACTCAAGGACATTCAGAGATTTGTCCCAAAGTCACTCCTGTGTTGTCTTGGCTGTGTGCTTAGATTCAATATCCTGTTGGAAGGCGAAACTTTGCCCTCGTCTGAGGACCTGAGCGGTGTGGAGCAGGTTTTCATCAAGGACCTCTCTGTACTTTGCTCGGTTCATCTTTGCCTCGATCCTGACTAGTCTCCCAGTCCCTGTCACTGAAAAACATCCCCACAACATGGTGCTGCTACCACCATGCCTCACCATAGGGATGGTGTCTGGTTTACTCCAGATGTGACGCTTGGCATTCAGGCCACAGAGTTAAATCTTGGTTTCATCAGACCAGAGAATCTTGTTTCTCAAGGTCTGAGAGTCTTTATGTGCCTATTGGCAAACTTCAAGCAGGCTGTCATGTGCCTTTTAATGTGAGTGGCATCCGTCTGGTCACTCTACCATAAAGACCTGATTGGTGGAGTGCTGCATAGATGGTTGTCCTTCTGGAAGGTTCTCCCATCTCCACAGAGGAACTCTAGATCTCTGATCCCTGACCAAGGCCCTTCTCCCCTGATTGTTCAGTTTGGCCAGGTGACCAGCTCTAGGAAGAGTCTTGGTGGTTCCAAACGTCTTCCATTTAAGAATGATGGAGGCCACTGTGTTCTTGGGGACCTTCAATGCTTTTACACTTCCCCAGATCTGTGCCTCGACACAATCCTGCGTCAAAGCTCTACTGACAATTACTTACACCTCATGGTTTGGTTTTTGCTCTGACATGCACTGTGGGACCTTATATCGACAGGTATGTGCCTTTCCAAGTCATGGGAAATCACTATAATTTTCTACAGGTGGACTCCAATCAAGGATGTTAAATGGAAACAGGATGCACCTGAGCTCAATTTCGAGTCTCATAGCAAAGGGTCTGAATACTTACAGTACCAGTCCAAAGTTTGGACACCTCTACTCATTCCAGAGTTTTTCTTTAATTTTACAATTTTCTACATTTTAGAATAGTAGTGAAGACATCACAACTTATGAAATAACATATATGGAATCATGTATTAAGCAAAAAGGTGTTAAACAAATCAAAATATATTTTATATTTGAGATTCTTCAAAGTACCCACCGTTTGCATTGATGACAGCTTCGCAAACTCTTGGCCTTCCCTCAACCAGCTTCACCTGGAATGCTTTTCCATCCCATTTGAAGGAGTTCCCACACATGCTGAGCACTTGTTGGCTGCTTTTCTTTCACTCTGCGGTCCAACTCATCCCAAACCATCTCAATTGGGTTGAGGTCGGGTGATTGTGGAGGCCAGGTCATCTAATGCAGCACTCCATAACTCTCCTTCTTGGTCAAATAACCCTTACTGAGACTGGAGTTGTTTTGGGTTATTGTTCTGTTGAAAAACAAATGATAGTCCCACTAAGATCAAACCAGATGGGACGGCACGTCGCTGCCGAATGTTGTGGTAACCATGCTGGTTAAAACTTCTTCGGGATCAGTGTCCCTTCCACGGGACAGTTCAGATAACGTAGGCTAATGCGATTAGAATTAGGTTGTAAGTAACAAGAATGTTTCCCAGGACAGACATATCTGATATTGGCTGAAAGCTTAAATTCTTGTTAATCTAACTGCGCTGTGCAATTTACAGTAGCTATTACAGTGAAAGAATACCATGCTATTGTTTCAGGAGAGTGCACGATTTTGAACATGAAAAGTTATTTATAATATGACCAACTACAAATAGTGTAGCTATTCCCTCCACAAGGCAATCAAACAAGCGTCAGTATAGAGACAAAGTAGAGTCGCAACTCAATGGCTGAGACACAAGAGGTACGTGACAGGGTCTACAGTCAATCACGGACTACAAAAAGAAAACCAGCCCCGTCACGGACCAGGATGTCTTGCTCCCAGACAAACTAAACAACTTCTTTCCTCGCCTTGAGGACAATACAGTGCCACCGACATGGCCCGCTACCAAAACCTGCGAGCTCTCCTTCACCGCCGCCAACATGAGTTAAACATTTAAACTAGTTAACCTCTTGGTGTTAGGGGGCAGTATTTTCATTAAAAAAAAAAAAAAAACATTCTCGTTTTAAACGGGATATTTTGTCAGGAAAATATGCTATAATATGCATATAGTTGACAGCTTTGGATAGAAAACACTCTAACGTTTCCAAAACTGAAAAGATATTGTCTGTGAGTATAACAGAACTGATGTTGCAGGCGAAATTCTGAGAAAAATCCAATCCGGATGTGCCCCAGGTTTTGAAAGTGCTGTGTTCCAATGACTCCCTATTTAGCTGTGAATGTACCATCAACGAGCTTACGCTTTCTACGTATTCCCCAAGGTGTCTACAGCATTGTGACGTAGTTTTACGCATTTCTGTTGAAGAATATCCGTAGTCGGCCACATTGCGTAAGTGGTCACATGGTTGCTACGAGAGAGATTCTTGCGTAAAATACAGAGGTAGCCATTACTCCAATCGGTCCAAGTGAAAAACGAATTGTCCCGACGGATATATTATCGAATAGATATTAGAAAAACACATTGAGGATGGATTCTAAACAACGTTTGCCATGTTTCTGTCGATATTATGGAGCTAATTTGGAATATTTTTCGGCGTTGTGGTGACCGCAATTTCCGGGCGATTTCTCAGCCAAAAGTGAAGAAGAAACGGAGCTATTTTGCCTACAAAAATAATATTTTGGGAAAAAATGAACTTTGGCTGTCTACCTGGGAGTCACGTGAGTGAACACATCTGAAGTTCATCAATGGTAAACAATTTAATTTGATTGCTTTTCTGATTTCCGTGACAAGGTTGCCTGCTGCTAGCAAGGCATAATGCTATGCTAGGCTATGATAAACTTACACAAATGCTTTTCTAGCGTTGGCTGTAAAGCATATTTTGAAAATCTGAGATGACAGGGTGATTAACAAAAGGCTAAGCTGTGTTCCAATATATTTCACTTGTGATTTTCATGAATAGGAATATTTTCTAGGAAGATTTAAGTCCGTTGCGTTATGTTAATTAGTGTCAGATGATGACAACGGTCCCGTTCATGGGTCACTACAGGTAAAATCTGACAAGGCTGCCGGCCCAGATGTTATCCCTAGTCGCGTCCTCAGAGCATGCCCAGTCTGCTGTTCCCACATGCTTCAAGAGGGCATCCATTGTTCCTTTTCCCAAGAAAGCTAAGGTAACTGAGCTAAACGACTATCGCCCCATAGCACTCACTTCCGTCATCATGAAGTGCTTTGAGAGACTAGTCAAGGATCATATCACCTCCCCCCTGCCTGACACCCTAGACCCACTCCAATTTCCTTACCGCCCCAACAGGTCCACAGACGACGCAATCGCAATTACACTGCGCAACAAGGTCCTGGACTATCTGACGGGATGCCCCCAGGTGGTGAGGGTAGGAAACAACATCTCCAACCCACTGATCCTCAAATCTGTGGCCCCACAAGGGTGCGTTCTCAGCCCTCTCCTGTACTCCCTGTTCACCCATGACTGTGTGGCCATGCACGCCTCCAACTCAATCATCAAGTTTGCAGATTACACTACAGTGGTAGGCTTGATTACCAACAATGATGAGACGGCCTACAGGGAGGAGTTGAGGGCCCTCGGAGTGTGGTGTCAGGAAAATAACCTCACACTCAACGTCAACAAAACAAAGGAGATGATCGTGGACTTCAGGAAACAGCAGAGGGAGCAACCCCCCTATCCACATCGACAGGACAGTAGTGGAGAAGGTGGAGAGTTTTAAGTTCCTCAGCATACACATCACAGACAAACTGAAATGGTCTACCCACACAGACAGCGTGGTGAAGAAGGCGCAACAGTGCCTCTTCAACCTCAGGAGGCTGAAGAAATTTGGCTTGTCACCAGAAACACTCACAAACTTTTACAGATGCAAAATTGAGAGCATCCTTTTGGGCTTCATCACCGCCTGGTATGGCAACTTCCCTGCCCACAACCGTACGACTCTACAGAGCGTAGTGAGGTCTGCACAATGCATCACCAGGGGCAAACTACCTGCCCTCCAGGACACCTACACCACCCGATGTCACAGGAAGGCCAAACAGATCATCAAGCACAACAACCACCCTAGCCACTACCTGTTCACCCTGCTATCATCCAGAAGGCGTGGCCAGTACACGTGCACCAAAGCTGGGACCGAGAGACTGAAAAACAGCTTCTATCTCAAGGCTATATTATATATACTGTACTCTATACCATCTACTGCATCTTGCCTATGCCGTTTGTCCATCGCTCATCCATATATTTATATGTACATATTCTTATTCATTCCTTTACACTTGTGTGTAAAAGGTAGTTGTTGTGAAATTGTTAGATTACTTGTTAGATATTGCTGCATGGTCGGAACTAGAAGCACTAGCATTTCACTACACTCGCATTAACATCTGCTAACCATGTGTATGTGACCAATAAAATGTGATTATATTTGATAAACAAATTTGAGACATTTGGGGAGGTTGATACCCAATTTTGAACAGTAATAAAATGGTTCATTGGATCAGTCTAAAATGTTGCACATGCACTGCTGCCATCTAGTGGCCAAAATCAAAATTGCACCTGGGCTGGAATAATACATTATGGCCTTTCTCTTGCATTTCAAAGATGATGGTACATGAAAACACGAATGAACGGTTGTTTTTTTCTTGGTATTATCTTTACTAGATCTATTGTATAATATTCTCTGACATTCCTTTCACATTTCCACAAACTTCAACGTTTTTCCTTTCAAATGGTACCAATAATTAGCATTTCCTTGCTTCAGGGCCTGAGATACAGGCAGTTAGATTTGGGTATGTAATTTTAAGCGAAAATTGAAAAAAAGGGGCGGATGGTTAAGAGATTTTAAGTGTGCCTTGAATTCTAAATAAATCACAGACAGTGTCACCAGCAACGCACCCCCAAACCATCACACCTCCTCCTCCATGCTTCACAGTGTTAACCACATATGCGGAGATCATCTGTTCACCTACTCTGCGTCTCACGAAGACACAGCGGTAGGAACAAAAAATCTCAAATTTGGATTCATCAGACCAAAGGACAGATTTCCAATGGTCCAATGTCCATTGCTTGTGTTTCTTGGCATAAGCAAGTCTCTTATTATTATTGGTGTCCTTTAGTAGTTGTTTCTTTGCAGCAACTTGACAATGAAGGCCTTATTCACTCAGTCTCCTCTGAACAGTTGATGTTGAGATGTGTCTTCTACTTGAACTCTGTGAAGCATTTACTTGGGCTGCATTTTCTGAGGCTGGTAACTCTAATGAACTTATCCTCTCCAGCAGAAGTAACTCTGGTTCTTCCTTTCCTGTGGCTGTCCTCATGAGAACCAGTTTCCGCATTAACTGAATTTCATGTCTTAAAGTAATGATGGACTGTCATTTCTCTTTGCTTATTTGAGCTGTTCTTGCCATAATATGGACTTGGTCTTTTACCAAATGGGGCTATCTTCTGTATGCCACCCCTTCCTTGTCACAACTGATTGGCTCAAACGCATTAAGAAGGAAAGAAATTCCACAAAATAACATTTATCAAGGCACACCTGTTAATTTAAATGCATTCCAGGTGACTACCTCATGAAGCTGGTTGAGAGAATGCCAAGAGTATGCAATGCTGTCATCAAGACAAAGCGTGGCTACTTTGAAGAATCTCAAATACAAAATATATTTTGATTTGTTGAAGAATTTTCTGGTTACTACATGATATGTTTTATTTCATAGTTTTGATGTCTTCAAAACCATGTCTAAAATAGTAAAACATTAAGAAAAACCCTTGAGTGAGTAGGTGTGTCCAAACTTTTTACTGGTACTGTACGTAAATAAAGGGGTATTGAATTTTTTAATTTTATTTAATCCATTTTCGAATACGGCTGTAACGTAACAAAATGTGGAATAAGTCAAGCGGTCTGAATACTTTCCGAAGTCACTGTATTTAGTATAGATTCATCTAAAAATAATATATATATTTTAAGTTTCACAGTTTACATTTTTCAGAGTAGGACATTTACAGTGCCTTGCGAAAGTATTCGGCCCCCTTGAACTTTACGACCTTTTGCCACATTTCAGGCTTCAAACATAAAGATATAAAACTGTATTTTGTGAAGAATCAACAACAAGTGGGACACAATCATGAAGTGGAACGACATTTATTGGATATTTCAAACTCTTTTAACAAATCAAAAACTGAAAAATTGGGCGTGCAAAATTATTCAGCCCCTTTACTTTCAGTGCAGCAAACTCTCTCCAGAAGTTCAGTGAGGATCTCTGAATGATCCAATGTTGACCTAAATGACTAATGATGATAAATACAATCCACCTGTGTGTAATCAAGTCTCCGTATAAATGCACCTGCACTGTGATAGTCTCAGAGGTCCGTTAAAAGCGCAGAGAGCATCATGAAGAACAAGGAACACACCAGGCAGGTCCGAGATACTGTTGTGAAGAAGTTTAAAGCCGGATTTGGATACAAAAAGATTTCCCAAGCTTTAAACATCCCAAGGAGCACTGTGCAAGCGATAATATTGAAATGGAAGGAGTATCAGACCACTGCAAATCTACCAAGACCTGGCCGTCCCTCTAAACTTTCCGCTCATACAAGGAGAAGACTGATCAGAGATGCAGCCAAGAGGCCCATGATCACTCTGGATGAAATGCAGCGATCTACAGCTGAGATGGGAGACTCTGTCCATAGGACAACAATCAGTCGTATATTGCACAAATCTGGCCTTTATGGAAGAGTGGCAAGAAGAAAGCCATTTCTTAAAGATATACATAAAAAGTGTTGTTTAAAGTTTGCCACAAGCCACCTGGGAGACACACCAAACATGTGGAAGAAGGTGCTCTGGTCAGATGAAACCAAAATGGAACTTTTTGGCAACAATGCAAAACGTTATGTTTGGCGTGAAAGCAACACAGCTCATCCCTCTGAACACACCATCCCCACTGTCAAACATGGTGGTGGCAGCATCATGGTTTGGTCCTGCTTTTCTTCAGCAGGGACAGGGAAGATGGTTAAAATTGATGGGAAGATGGATGGAGCCAAATACAGGACCATTCTGGAAGAAAACCTGATGGAGTCTGCAAAAGACCTGAGACTGGGACGGAGATTTGTCTTCCAACAAGACAATGATGCAAAAGATAAAGCAAAATCTACAATGGAATGGTTCAAAAATAAACATATCCAGGTGTTAGAATGGCCAAGTCAAAGTCCAGACATGAATCCAATCGAGAATCTGTGGAAAGAACTGAAAACTGCTGTTCACAAATGCTCTCCATCCAACCTCACTGAGCTCGAGCTGTTTTGCAAGGAGGAATGGGAAAAAATGTCAGTCTCTCGATGTGCAAAACTGATAGAGACATACCCCAAGCGACTTACAGCTGTAATCGCAGCAAAAGGTGGCGCTACAAAGTATTTACGGGGCGGCAGGGTAGCCTAGTGGTTAGAGCGTTGGACTAGTAACCGGAAGGTTGCGAGTTCAAATCCCCGAGCTGACAAGGTACGAATCTGTCGTTCTGCCCCTGAACAGGCAGTTAACCCACTGTTCCCAGGCCGTCATTGAAAATAAGAATTTGTTCTTAACTGACTTGCCTGGTTAAATAAAGGTAAAATAAAAAAATAAAAAAATTAACTTAAGGGGGCTGAATAATTTTGCACGCCCAATTTTTCAGTTTTTGATTTGTTGAAATTCCACTTCATGATTGTGTCCCACTTGTTGTTGATTCTTCACAAAAAATACAGTTTTATATCTTTATGTTTGAAGCCTGAAATGTGGCAAAAGGTCGCAAAGTTCAAGGGGGCCGAATACTTTCGCAAGGCACTGTATTTTACCTTGGGTTAAATGCGGAAGACAAATTTCAGTTGAATGCATTCAGTTGTACAACTGACTAGGTTTATCCTTTTCCCCTGGCCTTTGCCTTTCCCTTTATCTCACCATTGAGTCCAGGGTCACTTTCACAAGGGAATGTTATATCCCTGCGTATATAACATTTCATCAGACAAAATCACAAATGAAATATGATATAACACAAGTAAAAAAAAAAATGCAGCACAACACAAATATTCAAGAAAAACAATTACATTCCTCAATAAGAGGTTCTGAATCAACACTGAATGCCCCTTTCCTGTGTAACACAAAAACAGTTTTCAAAGGTCAGACATGATCAGTCACTGGGTTCCTAACCTCAGCACGGCATTACATTTAACTTAGATATATCGCCATGACGACTGGGCACAGAAGGTGCCATACGTACACCTCCTGCCAGACCGAAGGGGAATGAATGACCTAACAGACAGTTGTTAATGTGGCCATGACCAGAGGACAGTTTGTCTCAGTGTGTGTGTGTGTGTGTGCATACCTGCACGATATTCACCACAGGTAGGGAACATAACACCACAAAACCTCACCGTACACAGATTAGTGAGATGTTATTAACCCAGAAACAACGTGGTTTTTTCAACAACTGGATTATTAATAGAATACCAATCACAGATATCTGTCAGAGACAGAATATATACTCACATCATTGAGTCAACCTCTACCCACGAAGTCACAACAGGAACAGTCGTGCCAAAGTACTGCCAATGTGTTTGACATGTTTGACATTTCTGGGGTTACGTGCTTTTCTGTGCCTCATGGAACTGGTGTTTGACAGGATGTGAGCCAGTCAACCACGAAGGGCCAAATGGGCTCCATCTGAAAGGCCAGGAAGTCTAGTGCGGAACCACCAATAACAGCCAAGCTATTGTGATTGGACGACAAAGAACAGTTGGACTGGAATAGCTGTGGGGCACTCAACATGGAGATGTGTGGATGAAACATGGAGATGTAAGGATGAAACATGGGCATGTGGGGATGAAACATGGAGATGTAAGGATGAAACATGGACATGTGGGGATGAAACATAGAGATTTGGGGATGAAACATGGATATGTGGGGATGAAATATGGAGATGTAAGGATGAAACATGGAGATGTGGGGATGAAACATAGAGATGTGGGGATGAAACATGGAGATGTGGGGATGAAACATGGAGATGTGGGGATGAAACATGGACATGTGGGGATGAAACATGGATATGTGGGGATGAAACATGGAGATGTAAGGATGAAACATGGAGATGTAAGGGTGAAACATGGATATGTGGGGATGAAACATGGAGATGTGGGGATGAAACAGAGATGTGGAGATGAAACATGGAGATGTGGAGATGAAATATGGAGATGTGGGGAAGAAAAATGGAGATGAAACAGAGATGTGGGGATTAAACATGGAGATGTGGGGAAGAAACAGAGATGTAGGGATGAAACATTGAGATGTAAGGATGAAACATGGAGATGTGGGGATGAAACAGAGATGTGGGGATGAAACATGAAGATGTGGAGATGAAACATGGAGATGTAGGGAAGAAACAGAGATGTGGGGATGTAACATGGAGATGTGGGGATGAAACAGAGATGTGGGGATGAAACATGAAGATTTGGAGATGAAACATGGAGATGTGGGGATGTAACATGGAGATGTGGGGATGAAACATGGAGATGTGGGGATGAAACATAGAGATGTGGGGATGTAACATGGAGATGTGGGGGTGAAACATGGAGATGTGGAGATGAAACATGGAGATGTGGGGATGAAACATAGAGATGTGGGGATGTAACATGGAGATGTGGGGAGGAAACATGGAGATGTGGAGATGAAACAGAGATGTGGGGAAGAAACATGGAGATGTGCGGATGAAACATGGAGATGTAAGGATGAAACATGGCCATGTGGGGATGAAACATGGATATGTGGGGATGAAACATGGAGATGTGGAGATTAAATATGGAGATGTGGAGATGAAACAGAGATGTGGGGAAGAAACATGGAGATGTGCGGATGAAACATGGAGATGTAAGGATGAAACATGGACATGTGGGGATGAAACATGGATATGTGGGGATGAAACATGGAGATGTGGAGATGAAATATGGAGATGTGGGGAAGAAACATGGAGATGTGGGGATGAAACATGGAGATGTGGAGATGAAACAGAGATGTGGGGAAGAAACATGGAGATGTGGGGATGACACATGGAGATGTGGGGATGAAAAATGGAGATGTGGGGAAGAAACATGGAGATGTGAAGATGAACCAGAGATGTGGGGAAGAAACAGAGATGTGGAGATGAAACATGGAGATGTGGAGATGAAATATGGAGATGTGGGGAAGAAACAGAGATGTGGGGATGAAACATGGATATGTGGGGAAGAAACAGAGATGTGGGGATGAAACATGGAGATGTGGGGAAGAAACAGAGATGTAGGGATGAAACATGGAGATGTAAGGATGAAACATGGAGATGTGGGGTTGAAACATGAAGATGTGGAGATGAAACATGGAGATGTGGGGGTGAAACATGGAGATGTGGAGATGAAACACAGATGCGGAAATGAAATATGGAGATGTGGGGAAGAAACATGGAGATGTGGAGATGAACCAGAGATGTGGGGAAGAAACAGAGATGTGGAGATGAAACATGGAGATGTGGAGATGAAATATGGAGATGTGGGGAAGAAACAGAGATGTGGGGATGAAACATGGAGATGTGGGGAAGAAACAGAGATGTGGGGATGAAACATGGAGATGTGGGGAAGAAACAGAGATGTAGGGATGAAACATGGAGATGTAAGGATGAAACATGGAGATGTGGGGATGAAACATGAAGATGTGGAGATGAAACATGGAGATGTGGGGGTGAAACATGGAGATGTGGAGATGAAACAGAGATGTGGGGAAGAAACATGGAGATGTGGGGATGAAACATGGAGATGTGGGGATGAAACATGGACATGTGGGGATGAAACATGGATATGTGGGGATGAAACATGGAGATGTGGAGATAAAATATGGAGATGTGGGGAAGAAACATGGAGATGTGGAGATGAACCAGAGATGTGGGGAAGAAACAGAGATGTGGAGATGAAACATGGAGATGTGGAGATGAAATATGGAGATGTGGGGAAGAAACAGAGATGTGGGGATGAAACATGGAGATGTGGGGAAGAAACAGAGATGTGGGGATGAAACATGGAGATGTGGGGAAGAAACATGAAGATGTGGAGATGAAACATGGAGATGTGGGGGTGAAACATGGAGATGTGGAGATGAAACATGGAGATGTAAGGATGAAACATGGAGATGTGGGGTTGAAACATGAAGATGTGGAGATGAAACATGGAGATGTGGGGGTGAAACATGGAGATGTGGAGATGAAACACAGATGTGGAAATGAAATATGGAGATGTGGGGAAGAAACATGGAGATGTGGAGATGAACCAGAGATGTGGGGAAGAAACAGAGATGTGGAGATGAAACATGGAGATGTGGAGATGAAATATGGAGATGTGGGGAAGAAACAGAGATGTGGGGATGAAACATGGAGATGTGGGGAAGAAACAGAGATGTGGGGATGAAACATGGAGATGTGGGGAAGAAACAGAGATGTAGGGATGAAACATGGAGATGTAAGGATGAAACATGGAGATGTGGGGATGAAACATGAAGATGTGGAGATGAAACATGGAGATGTGGGGGTGAAACATGGAGATGTGGAGATGAAACAGAGATGTGGGGAAGAAACATGGAGATGTGGGGATGAAACATGGAGATGTGGGGATGAAACATGGACATGTGGGGATGAAACATGGATATGTGGGGATGAAACATGGAGATGTGGAGATAAAATATGGAGATGTGGGGAAGAAACATGGAGATGTGGAGATGAACCAGAGATGTGGGGAAGAAACAGAGATGTGGAGATGAAACATGGAGATGTGGAGATGAAATATGGAGATGTGGGGAAGAAACAGAGATGTGGGGATGAAACATGGAGATGTGGGGAAGAAACAGAGATGTGGGGATGAAACATGGAGATGTGGGGAAGAAACATGAAGATGTGGAGATGAAACATGGAGATGTGGGGGTGAAACATGGAGATGTGGAGATGAAACATGGAGATGTGGGGATGAAACATAGAGATGTGGGGATGTAACATGGAGATGTGGAGATGAAACAGAGATGTGGGGAAGAAACATGGAGATGTGGGGATGAAACATGGAGATGTAACGATGAAACATGGACATGTGGGATGATACATGGATATGTGGGGATGAAACAGGGAGATGTGGAGATGAAATATGGAGATGTGGGGAAGAAACATGGAGATGTGGGGATGAAACATGGAGATGTGGAGATGAAACAGAGATGTGGGGAAGAAACATGGAGATGTGGGGATGAAACATGGAGATGTGGGGATGAAACATGGATATGTGGGGATGAAACATGGAGATGTGGAGATGAAATATGGAGATGTGGGGAAGAAACATGGAGATGTGGAGATGAACCAGAGATGTGGGGAAGAAACAGAGATGTGGAGATGAAACATGGAGATGTGGAGATGAAATATGGAGATGTGGGGAAGAAACAGAGATGTGGGGATGAAACATGGAGATGTGGGGGAGAGACAGAGATGTGGGGACTAAACATGGAGATGTGGGGAAGAAACAGAGATGTAGGGATGAAACATGGAGATGTAAGGATGAAACATGGAGATGTGGCGATGAAACATGAAGATGTGGAGATGAAACATGGAGATGTGGGGGTGAAACATGGAGATGTGGAGATGAAACAGAGATGTGGAAATGAAATATGGAGATGTGGGGATGTAACATGGAGATGTGGAGATGAAACAGAGATGTGAGGAAGAAACATGGAGATGTGGGGATGAAACATGTAGATGTGGGGAAGAAACAGAGATGTAGGGATGAAACATGGAGATGTAAGGATGAAACATGGAGATGTGGCGATGAAACATGAAGATGTGGAGATGAAACATGGAGATGTGGGGGTGAAACATGGAGATGTGGAGATGAAACAGAGATGTGGAAATGAAATATGGAGATGTGGGGAAGAAACATGGAGATGTGGAGATGAACCAGAGATGTGGGGAAGAAACAGAGATGTGGAGATGAAACATGGAGATGTGGAGATGAAATATGGAGATGTGGGGAAGAAACAGAGATGTGGGGATGAAACATGGAGATGTGGGGAAGAAACAGAGATGTGGGGATGAAACATGGAGATGTGGGGAAGAAACAGAGATGTAGGGATGAAACATGGAGATGTAAGGATGAAACATGGAGATGTGGGGATGAAACATGAAGATGTGGAGATGAAACATGGAGATGTGGGGGTGAAACATGGAGATGTGGAGATGAAACAGAGATGTGGGGAAGAAACATGGAGATGTGGGGATGAAACATGGAGATGTGGGGATGAAACATGGATATGTGGGGATGAAACATGGAGATGTGGAGATGAAATATGGAGATGTGGGGAAGAAACATGGAGATGTGGAGATGAACCAGAGATGTGGGGAAGAAACAGAGATGTGGAGATGAAACATGGAGATGTGGAGATTAAATATGGAGATGTGGGGAAGAAACAGAGATGTGGGGATGAAACATGGAGATGTGGGGGAGAAACAGAGATGTGGGGACTAAACATGGAGATGTGGGGAAGAAACAGAGATGTAGGGATGAAACATGGAGATGTAAGGATGAAACATGGAGATGTGGCGATGAAACATGAAGATGTGGAGATGAAACATGGAGATGTGGGGGTGAAACATGGAGATGTGGAGATGAAACAGAGATGTGGAAATGAAATATGGAGATGTGGGGATGTAACATGGAGATTTGGAGATGAAACAGAGATGTGAGGAAGAAACATGGAGATGTGGGGATGAAACATGTAGATGTGGGGAAGAAACAGAGATGTAGGGATGAAACATGGAGATGTAAGGATGAAACATGGAGATGTGGCGATGAAACATGAAGATGTGGAGATGAAACATGGAGATGTGGGGAAGAAACAGAGATGTGGGGATGAAACATGGAGATGTGGGGAAGAAACAGAGATGTGGGGATGAAACATGGAGATGTGGGGAAGAAACAGAGATGTAGGGATGAAACATGGAGATGTAAGGATGAAACATGGAGATGTGGGGATGAAACATGAAGATGTGGAGATGAAACATGGAGATGTGGGGGTGAAACATGGAGATGTGGAGATGAAACAGAGATGTGGGGAAGAAACATGGAGATGTGGGGATGAAACATGGAGATGTAAGGATGAAACATGGACATGTGGGGATGAAACATGGATATGTGGGGATGAAACATGGAGATGTGGAGATGAAATATGGAGATGTGGGGAAGAAACATGGAGATGTGGGGATGAAACATGGAGATGTGGAGATGAAACAGAGATGTGGGGAAGAAACATGGAGATGTGGGGATGAAACATGGACATGTGGGGATGAAACATGGATATGTGGGGATGAAACAGAGATGTGGGGATGAAACATGGAGATGTGGGGAAGAAACAGAGATGTGGGGATGAAACATGGAGATGTGGGGAAGAAACAGAGATGTAGGGATGAAACATGGAGATGTAAGGATGAAACATGGAGATGTGGGGATGAAACATGAAGATGTGGAGGTGAAACATGGAGATGTGGGGGTGAAACATGGAGATGTGGAGATGAAACATGGAGATGTGGGGATGAAACATAGAGATGTGGGGATGTAACATGGAGATGTGGAGATGAAACAGCGATGTGAGGAAGAAACATGGAGATGTGGGGATGAAACATGTAGATGTAAGGATGAAACATGGACATGTGGGATGATACATGGATATGTGGGGATGAAACAGGGAGATGTGGAGATGAAATATGGAGATGTGGGGAAGAAACATGGAGATGTGGGGATGAAACATGGAGATGTGGAGATGAAACAGAGATGTGGGGAAGAAACATGGAGATGTGGGGATGAAACATGGAGATGTGGGGATGAAACATTGACATGTGGGGATGAAACATGGATATGTGGGGATGAAACATGGAGATGTGGAGATGAAATATGGAGATGTGGGGAAGAAACATGGAGATGTGGAGATGAAACAGAGATGTGGGGAAGAAACAGAGATGTGGAGATGAAACATGGAGATGTGGAGATGAAATATGGAGATGTGGGGAAGAAACAGAGATGTGGGGATGAAACATGGAGATGTAGGGAAGAAACAGAGATGTGGGGATGAAACATGGAGATGTGGGGAAGAAACAGAGATGTAGGTGATGAAACATGGAGATGTAAGGATGAAACATGGAGATGTGGGGATGAAACATGAAGATGTGGAGATGAAACATGGAGATATGGAGATGAAACATGGAGATGTGGGGAAGATACAGAGATGTAGGGATGAAACATGGATATGTGGGGATGAAACATGAAGATGTGGAGATGAAACATGGAGATGTAGGGATGAAACATGGAGATGTGGGGATGAAACAGAGATGTGGGGATGAAACATGAATATGTGGGGAAGAAACAGAGATGTAGGTATGAAACATGGAGATGTGGGGAAGAAACAGAGATGTAGGGATGAAACATGGAGATGTGGGGATGAAACAGAGATTTGGGGATGTAACATGGAGATGTGGGGAAGAAACAGAGATGTGGGGATGTAACATGGAGATGTGGGGATGAAACATGGAGATGTGGGGATGAAATATGGAGATGTGGAGATGAAACATGGAGATGTGGGGATGAAACATGGAGATTTGGGGATGTAACGTTGAGATGTGGTGAAGAAACATGGAGATGTGGGGATGAAATATGGAGATGTAGGGATGAAACATGGAGATGTGGTGAAGAAACAGAGATGTGGGGATGAAACATGGAGATGTGGTCAAGAAACAGAGATGTGGGGATGAAACATGGAGATGTGGGGAAGAAACATGGAGATGTGGGGATGAAACATGGAGATGTGGAGATGAAACATGGAGATGTAGGGATGAAACATGGAGATGTGGTGAAGAAACATGGAGATGTGGGGAAGAAACAGAGATGTGGGGATGAAACATGGAGATGTGAGGAAGAAACATGGAGATGTGGAGATGAAACATGGAGATGGAGGGAAGAAACAGAGATGTGGGGATGAAACATGGAGATGTGGAGATGAAATATGGAGATGTGGGGAAGAAACATGGAGATGTGGAGATGAAACAGAGATGTGAGGATGAAACATGGAGATGTAGAGATGAAATATGGAGATTTGATGATGAAACATTGAGGATGAAACATGGAGATGTGGGGATGAAACATGGAGATGTGGGAATGAAACATGGAGATGTGGGGATGAAACATGGAGATGTGGGGAAGAAACAGAGATGTAGGGATGAAACATGGAGATGTAAGGATGAAACATGGAGATGTGGGGATGAAACATGAAGATGTGGAGATGAAACATGGAGATGTGGGGGTGAAACATGGAGATGTGGAGATGAAACAGAGATGTGGGGAAGAAACATGGAGATGTGGGGATGAAACATGGAGATGTAAGGATGAAACATGGACATGTGGGGATGAAACATGGATATGTGGGGATGAAACATGGAGATGTGGAGATGAAATATGGAGATGTGGGGAAGAAACATGGAGATGTGGGGATGAAACATGGAGATGTGGAGATGAAACAGAGATGTGGGGAAGAAACATGGAGATGTGGGGATGAAACATGGACATGTGGGGATGAAACATGGATATGTGGGGATGAAACAGAGATGTGGGGATGAAACATGGAGATGTGGGGAAGAAACAGAGATGTGGGGATGAAACATGGAGATGTGGGGAAGAAACAGAGATGTAGGGATGAAACATGGAGATGTAAGGATGAAACATGGAGATGTGGGGATGAAACATGAAGATGTGGAGGTGAAACATGGAGATGTGGGGGTGAAACATGGAGATGTGGAGATGAAACATGGAGATGTGGGGATGAAACATAGAGATGTGGGGATGTAACATGGAGATGTGGAGATGAAACAGCGATGTGAGGAAGAAACATGGAGATGTGGGGATGAAACATGTAGATGTAAGGATGAAACATGGACATGTGGGATGATACATGGATATGTGGGGATGAAACAGGGAGATGTGGAGATGAAATATGGAGATGTGGGGAAGAAACATGGAGATGTGGGGATGAAACATGGAGATGTGGAGATGAAACAGAGATGTGGGGAAGAAACATGGAGATGTGGGGATGAAACATGGAGATGTGGGGATGAAACATTGACATGTGGGGATGAAACATGGATATGT
Organism: Oncorhynchus mykiss; assembly: GCF_013265735.2. NCBI lineage: Eukaryota > Metazoa > Chordata > Actinopteri > Salmoniformes > Salmonidae > Oncorhynchus > Oncorhynchus mykiss. The sequence continues at coordinate 56,033,953 of NC_048585.1, read as the reverse complement.
GGGGATGAAACATGGAGATGTGGAGATGAAATATGGAGATGTGGGGAAGAAACATGGAGATGTGGAGATGAAACAGAGATGTGGGGAAGAAACAGAGATGTGGAGATGAAACATGGAGATGTGGAGATGAAATATGGAGATGTGGGGAAGAAACAGAGATGTGGGGATGAAACATGGAGATGTAGGGAAGAAACAGAGATGTGGGGATGAAACATGGAGATGTGGGGAAGAAACAGAGATGTAGGTGATGAAACATGGAGATGTAAGGATGAAACATGGAGATGTGGGGATGAAACATGAAGATGTGGAGATGAAACATGGAGATATGGAGATGAAACATGGAGATGTGGGGAAGATACAGAGATGTAGGGATGAAACATGGATATGTGGGGATGAAACATGAAGATGTGGAGATGAAACATGGAGATGTAGGGATGAAACATGGAGATGTGGGGATGAAACAGAGATGTGGGGATGAAACATGAATATGTGGGGAAGAAACAGAGATGTAGGTATGAAACATGGAGATGTGGGGAAGAAACAGAGATGTAGGGATGAAACATGGAGATGTGGGGATGAAACAGAGATTTGGGGATGTAACATGGAGATGTGGGGAAGAAACAGAGATGTGGGGATGTAACATGGAGATGTGGGGATGAAACATGGAGATGTGGGGATGAAATATGGAGATGTGGAGATGAAACATGGAGATGTGGGGATGAAACATGGAGATTTGGGGATGTAACGTTGAGATGTGGTGAAGAAACATGGAGATGTGGGGATGAAATATGGAGATGTAGGGATGAAACATGGAGATGTGGTGAAGAAACAGAGATGTGGGGATGAAACATGGAGATGTGGTCAAGAAACAGAGATGTGGGGATGAAACATGGAGATGTGGGGAAGAAACATGGAGATGTGGGGATGAAACATGGAGATGTGGAGATGAAACATGGAGATGTAGGGATGAAACATGGAGATGTGGTGAAGAAACATGGAGATGTGGGGAAGAAACAGAGATGTGGGGATGAAACATGGAGATGTGAGGAAGAAACATGGAGATGTGGAGATGAAACATGGAGATGGAGGGAAGAAACAGAGATGTGGGGATGAAACATGGAGATGTGGAGATGAAATATGGAGATGTGGGGAAGAAACATGGAGATGTGGAGATGAAACAGAGATGTGAGGATGAAACATGGAGATGTAGAGATGAAATATGGAGATTTGATGATGAAACATTGAGGATGAAACATGGAGATGTGGGGATGAAACATGGAGATGTGGGAATGAAACATGGAGATGTGGGGATGAAACATGGAGATGTGGGGATGTAACATGGAGATTTGGGGATGTAACATTGAGATGTTACGAACACTGTTTGACAATATAATAAACTAGCTCTGCCTTTTGGATGAAATACTCAATTCTCATTTCACAATGGATGGACACATGGACATAAAAACTGGATGCCAATTTCGAATTGGTTAGCATGCAGATTTATACGTGGTACATTTACAAATTTAGCAGATACTCTTAGCGTCGCAACTTACAGAAGCAATTAGGGTTATGTTCCTTACTTAAGGCTACATCAACATATTTTTCACCTGGTTAGTTCAGAGATTGGAACAAGCAAACTTTCGGTTATTCGCTCAATGCTCTTAATCACTCAGCTTCCTGCCACACATTGCACAAAATGTTCATATAAGATGTTTTGTTTGGTGCTTACTCCTTCGTGTGGTGATGTTCTTTTTCCAGATGACAGTACAAATCACAAAATCATACCACAAAAGAAAAACACGCCCCCTGAGAGACTGGGGTAGTCCTGACATCTGTCAGTCAAGGGGCAGTCTTCTTCTTAGTAGACTTTATCTGTTGCCATGGTAAGAGACAGGTGTATAATAAGCTGTCCCTCTCTCTCCCAGTTCAGCAGCGTGCCACCTTGAGTGATAAAGACTCTTAGGTTCACTTATCGGCCTGATGATCTAGACAGCCGTGAAGACGCACACCGTTTGGTCATTAACATCTGCTCAGGAAGAAGCTGCCCTATTGACCTGCCACTCATCATGTAACGTCCAATCAGAACCTCTCCTGACCTGCCACTCACAATCTAATGTCCAATCAGAACCCTTTAGTGTCCATGTCACCACTGAGAGAAGTGCATGGGAGAGGAAGGTCTTCCGTAGCCCCCCCCCCCCCCCCCCCCCTACAGTGAGATCTGAGATTCCAGGGAAAGCACCTCCAGTGCTTTAAGATCATGTAAATCACCTAAACAGCCATTTCATCTCCCCGCACACTTAACGGCACAGCCCGACACCGGGGAGAGAGGCAGATACAGCGGGGTGTCACGTTCAGAAACCACTGTTCCTTTTTATTTTTCTCTGCCAGGGGCGTACGGGGCTCTGTCAAGCAGCTCGGAACAGTGCTTTATTAGAAGTGTTTACAATTACTGGGATATTGACTAAACACACTTAGCAAATTCACTCCACCGTTCACACTAATGCAAAACCAAGGAACAGCGATGGGGATCAATGAAATATATTTTCATGGGCTAGTGCACTGGATAAGACAACAAAACATTTGTTTATTTTTTGTTTATTAGGGCTATTTTGCAGTGACCTACTGTACTGATGGGGAAGGGATATTGCATTTCCAAAGCCCACTCCACTTCTTAAGGATCCGCCCTTTTCTTTTCTTCTCCTAAAATGACATCAAATCTCAGGCCCTCAAGCAAGGATATGCATATTCTTCATACCATTTGATAGAAAACACTTTGAGGTTTGTGGAAATGTGAAAGGAATGTAGGATAATATAACACAATAGATCTGGTAAAAGATAATACAAAGAAAATACTAGCCTAACTAACTAACTAATTTTTTGTACCATCATCTTTTAAATGCAAGAGAAAGGCCATAATGCATTATAAAAACATTTCAGATTTTGGCCACTACATGGCAGCAGTGTATGTATCTTTTAGACTGATCCAATGAACCATTGTATTTCAGTTGAAAATGATGTATAAGACTGCCCAAATGTGCGTAATTTGTTTATTAATAACTTTTCATGTTGTTCTTAACTGACTTGCCTAGGTAAAAAAAACAATAGCATGGTATTATTTCACTGTACAGTAATAGCTACTGTAAATTGTGCAGTTAGATTAACAGGAATTTAAGCTTTGTGCTAATATCAGATATGTCTACGTACTGGGATTTTTTTTTTGCTAATCGCATTAGCCTACGTTAGCTCAACCATCCCGTGGAAGAGACGCCGATCCCAAAGACGTTTTAAATCTCCAACGTGACACAGTGATAAAAATATATTATGTCATAATATTATGTTTTGAATGACGTAACCTATCAGCTGTCTACTCTAAAAGTGTGGCTTAAATTAACCTCTCTTTTCTTTTAGCCGGATTCAAATTTGCTAAATGAGGACATCCCAGATGCCTCTCCTTCTCTCCCTCTTATGGTATTTTCTTCATCGATCATAAACCTCCCTGTGGACTCCCCTCTCTGTAATGTAAATGGGGGTTTTCAACATCCAGGAAGTGCATTTTCAAGCCACTCTACATCTCCCCATCTCTCCCTCACTTGCTTCCCCTCCTTCTTCTTCATCCCTCTTCTTTCCTTATCTGTTTGCTGCATTTATTTTCTAGCCAAGGTCAGACAACTGGTTAGCTATCAAGCCCGATAAGGAATGGGGGGCAGACTTGTGGCGGGGGGGGGGGGGGGGGGGGGGGGGCAGACTGGGTCGAGGTCAGGAGGGTCCAGCTTGGCTAATCTCCTCAAACTGTCCCCTGATAACAACGTTTGCCTTTTTGTAGCCTAACACGTGCCATTTGTTACAATTATTTAGCAACATCTAGACGCAGAAGCATATAGTACCAAATCAAGGTTACTCTTCAATCCTTCCTTTATTTCCTTCAGGGGCTCATGCCTTCAGAGAGGGAGAAGAGGAGGAGAGGAATGAGGGAGCTGAAGATAACCTGCAGATTCTCACAGAGGACCCTAGGGAGGGATTCCTGCTCACCACAGATTGACTCATCTTCTCTAAGACAGGAAATGGATCAGGTTTATGGAAGCCAAGCCCAGATCCCTTTAATTCCCTGCCTTGTGTTCTACAGTGAGGTGGGGGCCAGGCCCAGTCCCCTTTAATTCACTGCCCTGTGTTCTACAGTGAGGTGGGGGCCAGGCCCAGATTCCTTTAATTCCCTGCCCACTAGAGGGAGATTTGGTCATTCGACTGCAGGAAAGGGCTATGTCTGTTGTAGTTATTGTGTTGAGGGTGTGGTAAAATCTATATTCTGTTCTTTAATCAAAAATAGAAAACTTTTAAGATTGGTGTATGTGGGTACTTACATTGTCAGCTTATTTGACGGTTTAGGAGGCTAAAGAGTGGCATTTTTTGCGTTTGTTTGCGTCATCCTTCCATGCCGGAGAGAAAACACAACCACAGACAAAAAAAAAGCCTTGTAGAATACTCACACCAGCACGCACACAAACAAACATATCTCTTCTTTTCCTCTACTAGAGGGTTTTCTATTAAATAATTCAAAAGGCTGTGCTAGGATGCCAATCAGAAATACTACAGCCATAAAAGGCATGTCTGTAGTTGGTGCAGTGTCGAGCCCTGCAGCAAATGAAGGCATTATTCTTGATATCCTGGGGAGGATACAGCAGCGGTAGTATTTCTGCCTTCATATTTATTTATTTATTTGTTTATCCTCTTGGTGGAGGGAAAGAGCAGTGTTTGGGTAACTGCAGCGAGAGGACTGTCAGCACACTTTATCCCCATTTGAATAGCATCTAACCGGCCATTGCTTAAGCTGCGAGGTGAGCGCCAGTTCCTCAGGCAAAGCCTTGTTTTATGAGTTGAGGTCTGTGCTTAGTGCTTAAACCTTTGATTTAGCTCAGTGAACTTGTTATTATTTCATATTTCTAGTGTTTAATCAAAAACAATGGTACCACACAGCCGATACTGTAGTGACTATAGTTATTAGTCAATCATTAAATATATACGTAATCTGTATTCTGCTTTACGTCACACCTACTTATTACCTAGACTTTCCAGGTCTAACACTGTGCAATACTATTTTTACATTCCGTAAGATTGGACAGTATCTCCTGAAATTAATTTGGCTTTCTGTAAACTGCCTTGAAATGATTCAATATTATCCCTAATCAGTAAAGATATGTACAGTAATTCAAACCTTATCATAATTACATATTTATCTGATGGGAGAATTGGGTTTATTCCACAAATAGAATCTAGGAGTTACATTACTGCAAGAAACATATTTCTGAATATTGAAATGAAAATGCAAGGAAACGCTCAGTACATTAGACGATTACACCCTGACAGCCCGATCTGCCACTATATATCACCAGGCAGTTATTTCCAATCCATTTACTTTCTATCAATGTTCTTCTTCTTCACTGAATGGATGCCCTGATGCAAATCCATATCAAATGTGCAGATTAAAACCACCAGGGTGGATGAAGATGATGGTGGCGAAGTACGATGAAGACGATGGTGGCTCTACTGTCAGATAACAGAGTGATGGACCAGGTGCTTCCATTATGACATTCCTCAGCTGACATCCGTACAGCGGAACACATCACCGGGAGATGAAGGACAAATAATAGGGGGAAAGAGGGATACCTAGTCAATTGTCCAACTAAATGTGTCTTCTGCATTTAACCCAACCCCTCTGAATCAGAGAGGTGCAGGGAGCTTCCATAATCAACATCCATGTCTTCAGCACCCAGGGAACAGTGGGTTAACTGCCTTGTTCAGGGGCAGGAGGACATATTTTTACTTTGTCAGCTCAGGGATTCGATCCAGTAACCTTTATGGTTACAGACCCAACTCTCAGGTAACCACTAGGCTACCTGCCGACAGGTGGTGAAGGTGTGCATTATGGAATGTTAAGGAGAATGGCGGCATTGATGACTGTTCTCAGATTGGGTAGATTATGGTGTGTGTCTGTGAGCCCTTGGTGAAGAGCATGCTGGGTTACTCAGTACAGCTGGGTTGATATTGGGACAAACATCTGTGACTATAGTCATTTCTTCCCATTTATATGCAATGTGTCACTATACTGAAATACACTAGCATGAAAAGATGGAGTTCTGGGAAAATAATGATTAGCTGATTGCAAAAGCAATTAGTTGATACAGTTGTTAGCTCCTATTGATGAAGTTGTGAAGCAATGGTTAATTTTTACCTTGCATGTTGACACTCAAAACAAGATGACAAACAAACACCTTCATCATGACAATGAACAATATGCACTCTTCCTGCATTCTCCTTGTGAAACCATCAAAACAATCACTCTCAACTTATTGGTGGAAGCACAATCAACATCTATTTGTGTCACTCCAAAACATGAGACATCCACTTAGCCCCCAAACCCTGTCTCTATATCTGAATTAGCACTAATGGACCAGGCTAACACCACCCCCCAATCACTTCTACCACTCCACTCTTCTCCACTTGGTTACCTTAGCAGGCTGAGATGACGTCACTCTCCTTCTACATCCAGGAGGTTATGTCAAGACAGCCAAGGTCATTAGTCATGAAAAAGCCCCTGTGGCGCTCTCACGCTATCTTCCCTCGCCTAGGGACTCCACAGAGCAACCTATGTAATTAGTCAACTTCCCCCTGCTAATCATCTGACTGACAGCACCTAGCCTTCTACCTAACCATTGAGCTAGAGTAGGACAGCATCCGCTAGCCATGGATGGAGAATGGAGCCAAATACTCCGGATGCTTCCCAAAACACCTGATCAACATCCTGCGAGGCTGATATTTGATTGAGTTGTCAACAGGTTTCAATATTAAAATCCTATTATGAATGTGTGATTAAAATCTGGGTTAGAATTCATGTGAAATATTTCAACTAGCCGCATTATTACATTGGCACAGGAAGTCTAAATAACGACGGAACTCTGTTGACTCAAACAATCTTTGCCTGAGGGTAATGTTGTTAGCATAGAAAATATGGTAAACACTGCCTGGCTAATAGCTTAGAGGCACCATTGAAATGAGTACACCGTAAATACGTTTCAGACTTGAAATCAGCAAATAATTAAATGTATTCACAGTGTATTAGCAGTACAACCCTGTTCATTTGTGAAATGGTGTTCAGTTATTTGCATGCCGTGTTTGAGTATGGCTTCAACTTGATCACATGGTTGCATGTCAATTGACCTTGTTCATCTCGTGGCTCCAGACATTAATGTTGAGGGCAGGGTTGTGATGGGTGCTGCAGGCATCCCCTTCAGGGTGCATAATATTTACTAGCAAGATGAGTGTCACTGTCTTCATGATATCTGTAGACTTTCGAGTCTTAACAGTGACATGGTAATAGCTGATCTGCAAATCACAGGTTATCTGTTTTCTTCTAATGCTGATTTACTGCTAATCATCAGCTCAGTACAGAGAATAACATCCACTTACATTCACTCACAGCAATGTTTACTGAATGGCCCTTTTATCCATTTAACTCATTTCATGTACATGTTTTACATTCAATAGAACTATTCACTCCCTTTTCATTTAGATGTTTAAATAATATATATAGTAAGAGACATGATGCAAACTGGGAGACATTTTTGACTTTTATCATCTCATTCTTCTTCTGGCGCCGACAGAGACGGCTGACTCACTTCGCGTTCCTAGGAAACTATGCAGTATTTTGTTTTTTTACGTGTTATTTCTTACATTGTTACCCCAGGTAACCTTAGGTTTTATTACATACAGTCGGGAGGAACTACTGAATATAAGAGCAACGTCAACTCACCATCATTATGGCCAGGAATACGACCTTCCGGAAGTGGAACCTCTGTTTTGCTTACCACCCAGGACAATGGATCGGATCCCAGCCGGCAAACCAAAACAACGACACCGTAAAAGGGGCAGACGAAGCAGTCAGGCTCCGGAGACGGGCACATCGCGCACCGCTCCCGAGCATACTACTCGCCAATGTCCAGTCTCTTGACAACAAGGTAGATGAAATCCGAGCAAGGGTAGCATTCCAGAGAGACATCCGAGACTGTAACGTTCTTTGCTTCACGGAAACATGGCTCACTCGAGACACGCTATCGGAGTCGGTACAGCCAGCTGGTTTCTTTAGGCATCGTGCCGAAAAAAACAAGCATCTTTCTGGTAAGAAGAAGTGTATGCCTCATGATTAACGAGAAGTGGTGTGATCATAACAACATACATGAACTCAAGTCCTTCTGTTCACCTGACTTAGAATTTCTCACAATCAAATGCCGACCGCATTATCTACCAAGAGAATTCTATTCAATTATAATCACAGCAGCATATATTCCCCCCCATCAGACACATCAATGGCCCGGAACAAACTTCATTTGACTCTGGAAATGTAAACTGGATATGTAAACTGGAAACCACATATCCAGAGGCTGAACGAATACAAACAGTGTAGATATTCCCTCCGCAAGGGAAACAAACAAGCTAAGCGTCAGTATAGAGACAAAGTAGAGTCGCAATTCAATGACTCAGACACAAGAGGTATGTGGCAGGGTCTACAGTCATTTACGGATTACAAAAAGAAAAACAGCCCCGTCGCGGACCACGAAGTCTTGCTCCCAGACAGACTAAACAACTTTTATGCTCTCTTTGAGGACAATACAGTGCCACTGACACGGCCCGCTACCAAAACCTGCGGACTCTCCTTCACTGCAGTCGACGTGAGTAAAACTTTTAAATGTGTTAACCCTCGCAAGGCTGCAGGCCCAGACGGCATCCCCAGGCGCGTCCTCAGAGCATGCGCAGACCAGCTGCCTGGTGTGTTTACGGACATATTCAATCAATCCTTATCCCAGTCTGCTGTTCCCACATGCTTCAAGAGGGCCACCATTGTTCCTGTTCCCAAGAAAGCTAAGGTAACTGAGCTAAACGACTACCGCCTTTGAGAGACTAGTCAAGGACCATAACACCTCCACCCTAACTGACACCCTAGACCCACTCCAATTTGCTTACCGCCCCAACAGATCCACAGATGACGCAATCTCAACCACACTGCACACTACCCTAACCCATCTGGACAAGAGGAATACCTATGTGAGAATGCTGTTCATCGAATACAGCTCAGCATTTAACACCATAGTACCCTCCAAACTCCTCATCAAGCTCGAGACCCTGGGTCTCGACCGCGCCCTGTGCAACTGGAGACTGGACTTCCTGACGGGCAGCCCCCAGGTGGTGAGGGTAGGTAACAATATCTTCACCCCGCTGATCCTCAACACTGGGGCCCCACAAGGGTGCGTTCTGAGCCCTCTCCTGAACTCCCTTTTCACCCATGACTGCGTGGCCATGCACTTCTCCAACTCAATCATCAAGTTTGCAGACGACACTACAGTGGTAGGCTTAATTACCAACAACGACGAGACGGCCTACAGAGAGGAGGGGAGGGCCCTCGGAGTGTGGTGTCAGGAAAATATCCTCACACTCAACGTCAACAAAACAAAGGAGATGAGGACTTCAGGAAACAGCAGAGGGAGCACCCCCCTATCCACATCGATGGGACAGTAGTGGGGAGGGTAGTAAGTTTTAAGTTCCTCAGCGTACACATCACGGACAAACTGAATTGGTCCACCCACACAGACAGAGTGGTGAAGAAGGGGCAGCAGCGCCTCTTCAACCTCAGGAGGCTGAAGAAATGTGGCTTGTCACCAAAAGCACTCACAAACTTTTACAGATGCACAATCGAGAGAATCCTGTCGGGCTGTATCACCGCCTGGTACGGCAACTTCTTCGCCCACAACCATAAGGATCTCCAGAGGGGCAAACCGGGGGCAAACTACCTGCCTCCAGGCCCTCCAGAACACCTGCATCACCCGATGTCACAGGAAGGCCATAAAGATCATCAAGGACAACAACCACCCGAGCCACTGCCTGTTCACCCCGCTATCATCCAGAAGGCAAGGTCAGTACAGGTGCATCAAAGCAGGGACCGAGAGACTGAAAAAACGCTTCTATCGCAAGGCCATCAGACTGTTAAACAGCCACCACTAACATTGAGTGGCTGCTGCCAACATACTGACTCAACTCCAGCCTCTTCAATAATGGAAATTGATGTAAAAAAATTCATCACTAGCCACTTTAAACACGGCCACTTCATAAAATGTTTACATACCCTACATTACTCATCTCATATGTATTTACTGTACTCTATACCATCTACTGCATCTTGCCATCTTGATGTAATGTATCACTAGTCACTTTAAACAATGCCACTTTTATAAGTTTACATACCCTACATTACTCATCTCAAATGTACATACTGTACTCGATACCATCTACTGTATCTTTCCTATGCCATTCTGTACCATCACTCATTCATATATTTTTATGTGCATATTATTTCATTCCTTTACACTGTGTGTATGAGGTAGTTGTTGTGGAATTGTTAGGTTAGATTACTCGTTGGTTATTACTACATTGTCGGAACTAGAAGCACAAGAATTTTGCAAAACTCGCATTAACATCTGCTAACCATGTGTATGTGAAAAATAAAATTGGATTTGATTTGATTTGAACTGCACAGCATAGATACCATAAGTCTATGGCAAGGCTCTAAAGTCACAAGGAGTAAAAGTGTCTCATTTCTTTATTATTTTAGGACACGCACTGAGCCAATTAGTTAATCATTATGGCCAGGCAGGTGGTTCACTAATAGCAGATAATGACACACCTTGGGCATTCTGAGACACTGTGCTGCACGGGGCTTTTCAGCAACATTGCACAGCGCACATGTCTAATTGGCTGCTGGAACAAGAGGGCGAATGGAAGAGAAATTACCACCAAAATTGTTTCTATCTCAGCCAAGATGGTTAAAGCTGGTTAAAGCTGGTTATATTCACTGGGACAATGGCATATTGTTTTGGTGGATAACCAAGCATAGGCAGTCACACGTAACTTCATAAACACACAGAGGATTGAAGTCTCTAGAGAACTAGAAAGAAGCAGATCTTTTGTTCAAACAGGAAGAAAGGGTGGCAGAAGAAACCCTGGGGGGGGGGGTCACAATCACCTCATCCTCCTTCTTCTGTCTCCCCTGATTAAAAACAAACAAACAAACAGAGAACAGATTGCCATGAAGTCTGACGAGGCGCTTCCTTTATATTTTTCATTTGATTTTTAAGTAAACGTGATCCAGCAAAACGGCGTTTGTTTTGATGTGGAGCCACCCCGCCGAGCCTCGTCAGATTGTCATTAAGAACTATTTTATTGACCCACAACATCAAACGTGAATCGGAGGCTTCGTAAAAAACTTTTTTTACGCTGTCAAATAAAAGAGTACAGAAATGGGCAGCTGTTATTGTGTGAAAGCCTTCGATGACCATTCATATATTGTCTTCTTTCAGGAAACGTTTTGAGTCATTAATACAGTGCCTTGCGAAAGTATTCGGCCCCCTTGAACTTTGCGACCTTTTGCCACATTTCAGGCTTCAAACATAAAGATATAAAGAAGAATCAACAACAAGTGCGACACAATCATGAAGTGGAAAGACATTTATTGGATGTTTAAAACTTTTTTAACAAATCAAAAATTGAAAAATTGGGCGTGCACAATTATTCAGCCCCTTTACTTTCAGTGCAGCAAACTCTCTCTAGAAGTTCAGTGAGGATCTCTGAATGATCCAATGTTGACCTAAATGACTAATGATGATAAATACAATCCAGCTGTGTGTAATCAATTCTCCGTATAAATGCACCTGCACTGTGATAGTCTCAGAGGTCCGTCAAAAGCGCAGAGAGCATCATGAAGAACAAGGAACACACCAGGCAGGTCCGAGATACTGTTGTGAAGAAGTTTAAAGCCAGATTTGGATACAAAAAGATTTCCCAAGCTTTAAACATCCCAAGGAGCACTGTGCAAGCGATAATATTGAAATGGAAGGAGTATCAGACCACTGCAAATCTACCAAGACCTGGCCGTCCCTCTAAACTTTCAGCTCATACAAGGAGAAGACTGATCAGAGATGCAGCCAAGAGGCCCATGATCACTCTGGATGAACTGCAGAGATCTACAGCTGAGGTGGGAGACTTTGTCCATTGGACAACAATCAGTCGTATATTGCACAAATCTGGCCTTTATGGAAGAGTGGCAAGAAGAAAGCCATTTCTTAAAGATATCCATAAAAAGTGTTGTTTAAAGTTTGCCACAAGCCACCTGGGAGACACACCAAACATGTGGAAGAAGGTGCTCTGGTCAGATGAAACCAAAATTGAACTTTTTGGCAACAATGCAAAACGTTATGTTTGGCGTAAAAGCAACACAGCTCATCACCCTGAACACACCATCCCCACTGTCAAACATGGTGGTGGCAGCATCATGGTTTGGGCCTGCTTTTCTTTAGCAGGGACAGGGAAGATGGTTAAAATTGATGGGAAGATGGATGGAGCCAAATACAGGACCATTCTGGAAGAAAACCTGATGGAGTCTGCAAAAGACCTGAGACTGGGACGGAGATTTGTCTTCCAACAAGACAATGATCCAAAACATAAAGCAAAATCTACAATGGAATGGTTCAAAAATAAACATATCCAGGTGTTAGAATGGCCAAGTCAAAGTCCAGACCTGAATCCAATCGAGAATCTGTGGAAAGAACTGAAAACTGAGAACTGAACTGTTCACAAATGCTCTCCATCCAACCTCACTGAGCTCGAGCTGTTTTGCAAGGAGGAATGTGAAAAAATGTCAGTCTCTCGATGTGAAAAACTGATAGAGACATACCCCAAGCGACTTACAGCTGTAATCGCAGCAAAGGGTGGCGCTACAAAGTATTAACTTAAGGGGGCTGAATCCTTTTGCACGCCCAATTTTTCAGTTTTTGATTTGTTAAAAAAGTTTGAAATATCCAATAAATGTCGTTCCACTTCATGATTGTGTCCCACTTGTTGTTGATTCTTAACAAAAAAATACAGTTTTATATCTTTATGTTTGAAGCCTGAAATATGGCAAAAGGTCGCAAAGTTCAAGGGGGCCGAATACTTTCGCAAGGCACTGTAGATTTGAATTTTTTTACCACATTCAGTCTTTGCTGTAATTTTTTGTTCTAATTGTTTCCCCCTGCTGGATATCTCCGGTAATAAAATCTACCAATCTGCCAGACAGAGAAAATGTTTGCTATTAGCTTTTGATAGTGTGAGTGAGTGCATGTTTGTATGAGAGATATACGAGGGGTGATAGAGAGACATGAAGGGGAGGAAGAGTCAAGGGAAAGCTATATGATCCTCATCTAGTGATAGGGTTGTAGTTATGAAATGGAATGCAATTTTCTGAACATGCCGCCCCCCCCCCCCCCCCCCCCCCCCGACCCACACCTGTATACAAAATTCTCCCCTGTGTCGGGCTGTGCCGTTAAGTGTACGTAGGGAAATTAAATGGCTGTTTAGGTGATTTACATGATCTTAAAGCACTGGAGGTGCTTTCCCTGGAATCTCAGATCTCACTGTTGGGGGGGGGGGGGGTCTACGGAAGACCTTCCTCTCCCATGCACTTCTCTCAGTGGTGACATGGACACTAAAGGGTTCTGATTGGACATTAGATTGTGAGTGGCAGGTCAGGAGGGGTTCTGATTGGACGTAACATGATGAGTGGCAGGCCAATAGGGCAGCTTCTTCCTGAGCAGATGTTAATGACCAAATGGTGTGCGTCTTTACGGCTGTCTAGATCATCAGGCCGATGTCAATAAGTAATCCGAAGTGTGTTTATCAATCAAGGTGGCACGCTGCTGAACTGGGAGAGAGGGACAGCTTATAATACACCTCTTTCACCATGGAGTCGAGGGATGGAGAGTGAGAGAGAGAGTTTCTCATGCCAATAAAGCCCTTTGAATTGAATTGAAATTCAAAATAGAGTCTTGAAGTGTCCCTCTTAAAGTTATCCAATACACCCTGGGCTTTTCCCCAATGTCTCTGCTGAGGCTAGTCAATGCTGTTCCGGGACAAACCACATTGTTACTATGGGTAAGTGAAAAATAAGTGCATTCATGAACTGTGGCAATTCATGAATCCCAAGCATACCGTAAGTTTCTCTAAATACATGTGGCATAAGACTGTCATTTGCATGAATACCATTCCTAGTTGGCAATACTCAAGGTATATGACTCTAAAATTGTAACATCCCTTTCCAGTGAACATTATATATAAACGAACATCCCTGCTTAGAGTGAGATGACTGTGCGAATGAATATGTATTGTTTTTTATTGAACAAGCCTTTACTTGACTGGAAATGTGTTATGTCATAAATCGTACATGATGCATGAGGAAAATACAGATCATCATTAATATGCATCAGTCACCTGTTGCCAGAAGGGTTTGCGTCCTAGCGAATAGGCGTCACCGCGATGCTCTGCAAACTGACAGCCGAGAACAGACGAAAGCAGTTTGTTTTCCTTAGAAGCTCATCGAGCTCCAGTCACACAGCTGCTATTGATGCAAACAGCTTTTAATATGGCCATTCATAGACCCGTAGCAGTTTATTTTATTACGTTAGCACCTTCCGAGAGGCTAGAACACCACGTCTCTCCCACGTCTCTCCACCTCCATATTGAGTGACACAGTGGTTATGAGCAATGATAGCTGTCGCCGCTCCGAGGAAGAATCTAAATGAGCTGACAGCGACTGGCGCCAAGACACTTCGCTCCAGAAATTCCACTGACAATGTTATGATACTAAGAACTTTATACAGAATGATGAGGCCTGGAATCCGTGTGATTGAGGCGTTGCAGGACAGCATATAATTCCTCACGTCAAGTGTTTATCTGCTTAGGGATACTGTTGTTACTGGGACTACTATATTTGGACATGTGACATTTACATATGAAATGATGTAAAACACAGGCACAGTAGGAGAGTGAAACGGTTCTGTTTGGCTTGAAATACAGTTGTTGGGCGTCATCGTTTCAGAGAGAGCGAGTATAAGAGACACATAGCATTACACGGTCGGACACTATTTTTGTAAACATTCACAGTGATTGTCAGTTGCCCATTAGCCTACTACTGAAGCCACAACAAACACAGAACAAAGCCCATGGCAAGAGATCCACCATGACCGTGTTGTTCGCGACGGGGTATTTGTTACATTGTTGCCTCGCCAATTCAAAGTGGAACTCTTTGCTGCTGCTGGCCACATCTTGGCATGCTTGTCCACAGTTTACCGCATGGGGGGATAGAGAAACAGGAGTAGATAAAGACTCCTCATGACTTTGTGGTTTTACCTGTGGTGTCCACTGTATTGATGCCCAATGTCACGGAGAATTCACTACAGGAAATAAGAGGATGAGATCATCCTCCAGGAATTTTGAATATCTCCCTATTGCTTAATTATAAGACATTGTCTATATTCTATACAGTTGTATAGAATATAGACAACGTCTTATAATTAAGCAATAGGGCTAGAGGAGGTATGGTATATGGGCAATATTCTTCTGTTCTTATGCACGACTGTGTCTGGACGACAGCCCTTAGCTGTAGTATATTGACTGTACACCATCAACCATCAACCCACAAGGTGCCTTATTGCTATTATAAGCTGGTTACCTACGTAATTAGAGCAGTAAAAAACATGTTTTGTCATACCCGTGATATAGGGCCTGATATACCACGGCTGTTAGCCAATCAGCATTCAAGCCTCGAACAACACAGTTTCTAATGTCTTTTAAGCCATTTGCAGGCTGATATCCATCATGCTTTCATAGCTGGAGTAGACTCAGACAACACCGGTAAAATTAGCATGACCCAAAAGCAATAAAGACCATTTTGTGTGAAAATATTTAAACAAATGAATCCCATATACATTAGTTATCAGGCATTTCTTCTCCGTTATCTTTACTCAGAAAATAAAGCAGCTGTCTATGGTTGAAGCAATGACACACATTGTTTTTTCAATACATTTCGCTCCCCATATGTCCGTCACAACTGTTGACGCACTCAAATATGCTGTGAGGTGTGCACACCGAGCATTGATACTACAGAATACAACTTTCTGCATTAGCTCGCTAAAAAACTGCATGTAATAAATAATATGTAGTTTTTGCCACTGTGGCTATTGTATTTGGCGCTTGTGACACATTTTTTATTTATTTTTATTTTATATGCAGTGCATTCCGAAAGTATGAAGACCCCTTGAATGCTTCCACATTTTGTTACATTACAGCCTTATTCTGAAATGGATGAAATTGTTTTTTTTCCCCCCTCATCAATCTACACTCAATACCCCATAATGACATCACAATACCCCATAATGACATCACAATACCCCATAATGACATCACAATACCCCATAATGACATCACAATACCCAATAATGCCAAAGCAAAAACAGGTTTTTAGATTTTTTTTGCAAATGTATTCAAATAAAAAACGTACATTTCACATTGACATTAGTACTCGATCCCTTTACTCAGTACTTTGTTGATGCACCTTTGGCAGTGATTACAGCCTCGAGTCTTCATGGGAAATACGCTACAGGATTGACCCACCTGTTTTTCCCATTCTTCTCTGCAGATCCTCTCAAGCTTTGTCAGGTTTAATGGGGAGCGTCACTGCACAGCTATTTTCAGGTCTCTCTAGAGATGTTCAATCAGGTTCAAGTCCGGTCTCTGGCTCGGCCACTCAAGGACATTCAGAGGTTTGTCCCGAAGCCACTCCTGCGTTGTCTTGGCTGTGTGCTTAGGTTCATTGTCCTGCTGGAAGGTGAACCTTCGCCCAGTCTTAGGTCCTGAGCGCTCTGGAGCAGGTTTTCATTAAGGATCACTCTGTACTTACCCCGTTCATTATGTGCCTCGGTCGTGACTAGTCTCCCAGTCCCTGCTGCTGAAAAACATCCCCACAGCATTATGCTGCCACCACCATGTTTCACTATAGGGATGGTGCCAGGTTTTCTCCGGACGTGACGCTTGGCATTCAGGCCAAGGAATTCAATATTGGTTTCATCAGTCCAGAGAATCTTGTTTCTCATGGTCTGAGAGTGCTTTAGGTGCATTTTACTGAGAAGTGGCTACTGTCTGGCCATTCTACCATAAAGGCCTGATTGGTGTAATGCTGCAGAGATGGTTGTCTTTCTGGAAAGTTCTCCCATGTCCACAGAGGAACTCTGGAGCTCTGTCAGAGTGACCATTCGGTTCTTGGTCATCTCCCTGACCAAGGCCCTACTCCAACCGATTGCTCAGTTTGTCCCGACGGCCAGTTCTAAGAAGAGTCTTTGTGGTTCCAATCTTCTTCCATTTAAGAATGATGGCGGTCACAGTGTTCTTGGGGACCTTCAATGCTGCAGAAATGTTTTGGTATCCTTCCCCAGGTCTGTGCCTCAACACAATCCTGTCTCTGAGCTCTACAATCAATGTCATTTACCGAAGGTGAACTCCAATCAAGTTGTATAAACATCTCAAGGATGATAAATGGAAACAGGCTGCACCTTAGCTCAATTTTGAGTCTCATAGCAAATGGTCTGAATACTTACGTAAATAAGGTATTTCATGTTTTTACTTTTAAAACATTAGCAACAATTTCTAAAAACCTGTTTTCACTTTGTCATTATGCGGGACTGTGTGTAGATTGATGAGGACAAACATGTATTTGATCCATTTTAGAACAAGGCTGTAAACTAACAAAATGTTGAAAAAGTTAAGGAGTCTGAAAACTTTCCAAATGGGTTATGTTATCACACACCTTTGAACCATTTTCTATGCTAAATATAAGGAATGACAACAAGCTTTGATTTCTAGTTAAAAAGAAGGAAAAGGGGTCTTATAAAAAATCTAGCTGTAACATCTGGCGGTAACTTCTAGCGGTAACATCTAGCAGTAACATCTAGCAGTAACTTCTAGCAGTAACATCTGGCGGTAACATCTAGCGGTAACATCTAGCAGTAACATCTAGCAGTAACATCTGGCGGTAACATCTAGCGGTAACATCTAGCAGTAACATCTAGCAGTAACTTCTAGCAGTAACATCTGGCGGTAACATCTAGCGGTAACATCTAGCAGTAACATCTAGAATTAACATCTAGCAGTAACATCTAGCAGTAACATCTAGCAGTAAAATCTAGCAGTAACATCTAGCATTAACATCTTGCATTAACATCTAGCAGTAACATCTAGCATTAACATCTAGCATTAACATCTAGCAGTAACATCTAGCATCAACATCTAGCAGTAACATCTAGCATTAACATCTAGCAGTAACATCTAGCATTAGCATCTAGCAGTAACATCTAGCATTAACATCTTGCATTAACATCTAGCATTAACATCTAGCAGTAACATCTAGCAGTAACATCTAGCATTAACATCTAGCATTAACATCTAGCAGTAACATCTAGCGTTAACATCCAGCGTTAACATCTAGCGTTAACATCTAGCGTTAACATCTGGCGGTAACATCTAGCGGTAACATCTAGCGGTAACATCTGGCGGTAACATCTAGCGTTAACATCTAGCGTTAACATCTGGCGGTAACATCTAGAGGTAACATCTAGCAGTAACATCTAGCAGTAACATCTAAGGGTTACATCTAGCGGTAACATCTAGCGGTAACATCTAGAGGTAACATCTAGCGGTAATATCTAGCGGTAACATCTAGCATTAACATCTAGCATTAACATCTAGCATTAACATCTAGCAGTAACATCTAGCAGTAACATCTAGCATTAACATCTAGCAGTAACATCTAGCATTAACATCTAGCATTAACATCTAGCAGTAACATCTAGCATTAACATCTAGCATTAACATCTAGCATTAACATCTAGCAGTAACATCTAGCATTAACATCTAGCAGTCTAAAAAGGTATTAGAGATAAGTCAAACATAGTAATGTTGAATTAAAGACCCCTGCCAACTAATATCAACACATAGATTTTGTTTTTGGAGGAATTATCTTCCTTGTGTATGTTTAAATAATTTTGCCTACAGCCTTGAAATTCCATTACCAAAAACCCACAGGGAGGATTCTGATATTTTCTAAACGTAACACATAAAGGTTGACCACTCCCGAGTGGCGCAGCAGTCTAATGCATTGCATCTCAGAACTAGAGATGTAAATACAGACCATGGTTAGATTCCAGGCAGTATCACTACTGGCCATGTTTGGGAGTCCCATAGGCCGGCACACACTTTGCCCAGCGTCGTCCTGGTTAGGGTTTGGCCGGGGTAGGCCGTCATTGTAAATTACAATTTGTCCTTAACTGACTTGCCTAGTTATATGAAGGTTTAATATAAAATAATTGTCATAGTGTTTTTACTAATATCTATTTGTTGATTAATTATTAAGTGTTTAAAATTCGAATTACAGCATTTGAATAGGCTAATATAGGAAATCATAGAAGTCACAAACCACAATTGGGTCACCTTACAGTCCTCTCTTTCACTCCTATACTGTTACGTTCAGCTCATAACTGTTTTCACTAGTATACTCTTACGTTCAGCTCATAACTGTTTTCTCTAGTATACTCTAACGTTCAGCTCATAACTGTTTTCACTAGTATACTTTTATGTTTAGCTCATCACTGTTTTCACTAGTATACTCTTACGTTCAGCTCATAACTGTTTTCACTAGTATACTCTTACGTTCAGCTCATAACTGTTTTCACTAGTATACTCATACGTTCAGCTCATAATTGTTTTCACTGGTATACTGTTATGTTTAACTCACAATGTTTTTGTTTCTCTTTCTGGTGGTAAAAGCAAGTTTGAAAACAGTCTGAACAACCCCTCTCGCTCTCTCTCCTTTTCACTCTCTTCTCTCGCTCTCCAGTTATTGTCATCTTTCCTAGCTCTTACTGACACCATCTCTTTCCATTTCCTGTAACCAGCATCCTTCTTACCCACTGAGCTCCAACTGACACCAGACGTCCATGGACGTTGAAAAGTAGTTGAACTGTGGTCAGTCCACCCTGGCCTTGACTTCAACGTGCACAGGCGTCATTGTTTGGTATGGTCTGGAACGGCTTAAATTTCAACGTCCACAGACGTCATTGTTTGGTATGGTCTGGAACGGCTTAAATTTCAACGTCCACAGATGTAGATCCATGAGTACTCTACTGTGCTGTAATGTGCTCTCAAAACTTGTGAAACATAGATATTCAATTGGTTCAAATCACCCTACTTGTAGAGGAATGCCCTGCCATCCTCCTCTCTTTCATGTTGCCAAAATGGTCTATGACTCTATCTTACATTTGTATACATTTTTAGTGTTTGTTGTCCTAGACTAGGCTACCTGGCTAAAATATTTACTTAGGCTTAGCTTCCTTTCGTGGGCAACAATGAGCCAGCTAGTTAACATTAGCCTTCTTCATCTAGCTGCATATTATACATTCCATCCTCTCAGGCCAGGGGCACAACAATGTATGAATTTAGGTTAGAATCAGAATCACCATTATAATGATTTTATGGAGAATTAAGTAAAACCACAGGTACAAATCTGTATCCATAGCAAATTTAGGAAAGGGACGATATTAGCAAGTTAGCTAGCCACCGGAGTACAACGACACAACGAGATGCAACAATTCACGTTTTTTTCCGTCAATTATGTTTTGCTTTTGATGTGATTGGTGTGAAGCCAAATCCAAACTGGTTTCCCTTCTTTTTTGCGGGCGCAAGGACCATTCACTGTTGAGGTCACTCAGCTCAATGCTGGCAAAACATTTTTTAATCAAGGGAGGCGAAACGCTCACTGGCTTCCCTTGCTATGGAGCTCAATGTCATAATCTTGTTGTCTGACAGTATCAGATAGATGGGCTACACATAATGAGATAGAGAGCCGATGTTTCGCTCGCTCGGATGCTTTCTCTAGTGTGATACTGTACATTCAGCCACTTGCCAATTGAAGGAAAATTACAACAAAAAAAACATTTTTTTTTATTTAATTTTTTTATCTTTCTTCTCTTTTTCATAATTTTCCTTCAATTGGCAAGTAAAATGAGATTTTTTAAAAATGAATATGCACTTTATCGAACTAAACATACATGTATTGTGTTACATGAAGTCCTATGAGTGTCATCTGATAAAGATCATCAAAGGTTAGTGATTCATTTTATCTCTATTTGTGCTTTTTGTGACTCCTGTCTTTGGCTAGAAAAATGGCAGTGTTTTTCTGTGAGTTGGTGGTGACCTAACATAATCGTTTGTGGTGTAATCGCTGTAAAGCATTTTTGAAATCAGACAGTGTGGCTGGATTAACGAGAATTGTATCTTTAAAATGGTGTAAAATACTTGTATGCTTGAGGATTATTAATTATGAGATTTTTGTTGTTTTGCACTTTCACTGGCTGTTGGCGAGGTGGGATGCTATCGATGATATCCCAGAGAGGTTAAGGTGGCGTATGAACTAACGGCTTATAAGGAAAACAATTATCACAATACATGTTATAAAATGGCTTTAATCCTGGCTTCACTTCCCAATTGATTTTACCCACGCACTACTGGATCCAAAATGAAATTCCGTTACCGCAATTCTGTTACCACAATTCTGTTACCAGTTGTAAATCGACTTCACTTACTGCATTTCAATAGCAAAAATAAAACATTTTAAGTCAAGGTGTCATGTCATAGCTGAACCCCGTTCTTTCTGTAGACAGCTTTGAATCTTAATTCAGAGCAGACATTTTGGACATTTTTTGAAAACGTGGTCACATGAACTGAAGGAGATTTTACATATTACCAAACAATGATTTTTATTTTATTAATTTAACTCAGCAAGTCAGTTAAAAACAAATTCTTATTTACAATGAAGGCCTACCCCTGCCAAACCTGGACAACGCTGGGGCAATTGTGCACCGCCCTGTGGGTCTCCCAATCACAGCTGGATGTGATACAGCCTGGATTCAAACCAGGGACTGTCATGACCCCTGTTGCACTGAGATGCAGTGCCTTAGACCACTGAGATGCAGTGCTTTAGACTGATGCAAATATTGCATTTGCACAGTTCTTCCAGTAATGTTTTATTTGTTTATTTTTGGGGGAGGGAAATTGTTAAAATTAGTCCTCATGCATAGAGTGTATTAAACTTCAAAGTCAATAGTTGTTGTTTGGCATACATTTCAAAAACGAAAAATCTGACTCAATGCAATTCCGTTACGTGGAATTGCCCTTAGTCCATTTTCAATTTAAAACAATTAAAAACAAGTTAGTAGCTATCTCCAGATATGTGATTGTTTGTGTATACCGCCAACAGAGTGTCGTCAAGATCACAAGCCCGGAAATAACCCATTGATACTTTTTTTTAAATCTGTTTATTTATTTACTGTCTGAGAAAGGCTAATGCAAAGCATCAATATTGGTTCAAAGTTGAGGGAGAAACAAACATGCGTACCCACTCTATAGGCTATTTCCCAGACATTTTCTCAGACGCGGGATGGTTTTATTAGTTGTAGGTCCTTCATACTACCCCAGGAATAAAGAAGCAAATGTCAAATTAATTGCTAGCAAGCATTGGGGTTTGACCATCTAAACCTCTAAGCTAACTACAAAGCTAACAGAGGCTTTCTGACCTTTCTACAGCACTATGGGGATTTTGATAAATAT
The DNA here is from genome assembly GCF_013265735.2 of Oncorhynchus mykiss. Classification (NCBI taxonomy): domain Eukaryota; kingdom Metazoa; phylum Chordata; class Actinopteri; order Salmoniformes; family Salmonidae; genus Oncorhynchus; species Oncorhynchus mykiss. The sequence goes on along the minus strand of NC_048585.1, from coordinate 56,011,387 downwards.
CTACTCAAGATAGGTTTGTACAAATCGTATCTGATGAAGACCTTCAAGATCTGTGTCTGGATCTCGGTCTGTGTTTTGGTCTGGGTCTGTATGGGTCTTGGTCTGTGTCTCGGTCTGGATCTGGATCTTTGTCTGGGTCTGTGTCTGTGTCTAGGTCTGTGTCTGTGTCTGTGTCTAGGTCTGTGTCTGTGTCTGGGTCTGTGTCTAGGTCTGTGTCTAGGTCTGTGTCTAGGTCTGTGTCTAGGTCTGTGTCTAGGTCTGTGTCTGGGTCTGTGTCTAGGTCTGTGTCTAGGTCTGTGTCTAGGTCTGTGTCTAGGTCTGGGTCTAGGTTTGTGTCTAGGTCTGGGTCTGTGTCTAGGTCTGGGTCTGGGTCTGTATCTAGGTCTATGTCTGGGTCTGTGTCTAGGTCTGTTTCTAGGTCTGTCTGGATCTGGGTCTGTGTCTGTCTAAGTCTGTCTGGGTCTCTGTCTAGGTGTGTGTCTGGGTCTTTTTCTAAGTCTGTCTGGGTCTCTGTCTAGGTGTGTGTTTGGGTCTGTGTCTTAGTCTGTCTGGGTCTGTGTCTAAGTTTGTGTCTGGGTCTGTGTCTAAGTCTGTTTCTAAGTCTGTCTGGGTCTGTGTCTGGATCGGTCTGGGACTTTCTGGGTCTGTGTCTGGGTCTAGGTGTGGGTCTAGATCTGGGTCTGTCTGGGTCTGTGTCTAGGTCTGCGTCTGTCTGGGTCTGGGTCTGTGTCTAGCTCTGGGTCTGTCTGGGTCTAGGTGTGTGTCTAGATCTGTGTATGTCTGGGCCTGTGTCTGTGTCTGTCTAAGTCTGTCTGGGTCTCTGTCTAGGTGTGTGCATGGGTCTTTGTCTAAGTATGTCTCGGTCTGCGTCTTAGTCCGTCTGGGTCTGTGTCTAAGTGTGTGTCTGGGTCTGTGTCTAAGTCTGTGTCTAAGTCTGCCTGGGTCTGTGTCTGGATGTGTCTGGGTCTTTCTTTGTCTGGGTCTGTGTCTGGGTCTAGGAGTTGGTCTAGATCTGGGTCTGTCTAGGTCTGTGTCTAGGTGTGTCTAGGTCTGCGTCTGTCTGGGTCTGGGTCTGTGTCTAGGTCTAGGTCTGGGTCTAAGTCTGTCTGGGTCTGCTCTGTGTCTGGGTCTTTCTGGGTCTGGGTCTGTTTCTGGGTCTAGGTGTGTCTAGGTCTGCGTCTGTCTGGGTCTAGGTGTGTCTAGGTCTGCGTCTGTCTGTGTCTGGGTCTGTGTCTGGGTCTAGGTGTGTGTCTACATCTGGGTCTGTCTGGGTCTGTGTCTAGGTGTGTGTCTATGTTTCTCTCAAGATCTTCCTCACCAGGACGACATCACTAAGACATTTTGAGAACCATATAGGGTATTAATGCAGGTGATGCAACAAGCTCAGACTGCATTCAGCAAATCAAACCTTGCATTCCAGGGCAGTAACTGTTGTTCTCTTTTAATAGACATAATAGCCAACTTAAAGCCGACTGTGGGGAGTAGTAGTAACACTTTGCAAAAAACTGAGGAAAGTAACAGAGCAGAGAAAGAAACTCTCCAGCCGTCCGTCGACTATAGCTGGTGCACTGGGTTCCACAGCACTGTCAACTCAATTTGTTTTGCTTACTGAAAATATACATGACTGAGACACACTGTTGAGCAAATGTGAATCACTTAGTAGTCAGACCAGGGGGAAAAGACGGTTGACAGCATCAGCAGATTCCTCGCTAGGGTGCTATCTCGCATCATGCCTGCTCAGATGATTCTGATATTGTCATTTTCTTTTTGAAAAAAAGAAATAATGGACGGAATAAGAAAAGACTGTGGGACAGCAGTGGAGAAGGTGGAAAGCTTTAAGTTCCTCTGCGTACACATCACGGACAATCTGAAATGGTCCACCCACACAGACAGGAGGCTGAAGAAATTTGGCTTGTCAACTAAAACCCTCACAAACTTTTACACATAAACAATTGAGAGCATCCTGTCGGGATGTATCACCACCTGGTATGGCAACTGCACTGCCCACAACCGCAGGGCTCTCCAGAGGGTGGTGCGGTCTGCACAACTCATCAACGGAGGCAAACTACCTGCCTTCCAGGACCCAGGAAGGCCAAAAAGGCCAAAAAGATCATCAAGGACAACAACCAACCGAGCCACAGTGCCTGTTCACCCCTTTACCATCCAGAAGGCGAGGTCAGTACAGGTGCATCAAAGCTGGGACCGAGAGACTGAAAAATAGCTTCTATCTCAAGGCCATCAGACTGTTAAACAGCCATCACTAACACAGAGAGGCTGCTACCAACATGCAGACCTAAAATCATTTGCCAATTAAAAAAATGTATCACTAGTCACTTTAATAATGCCACTTCAACAATGTTTACATATCTTGCATCACTCTATTGCATCTTGCCTATGCCACTCAGTCATTGGGGCGGCAGGGTAGCGGCAGGGTAGTCATTGGGGCGGCATAGGGGCGGCAGGGTAGCCTAGTGGTTAGAGCGTTGGACTAGTAACCGGAAGGTTGTGAGTTCAAACCCCCGAGCTGACAAGGTACAAATCTGTCGTTCTGCCCCTGAACAGGCAGTTAACCCACTGTTCCTAGGCCGTCATTGAAAATAAGAATTTGTTCTTAACTGACTTGCCTGGTTAAATAAAGGTAAAATAAAAAAAAAAAAAAAAAAAATTGCTCATCCATGTATTTATATGTATATATTCTTATTCCATCCCTCTACTTAGATTTGTGTGTATTAGGTAGTTGTTGTGGAATTGTTAGTTTACTTGTTAGATATTGCTGCTCTGTCGAAACTAGAAGCACAAGCATTTCGCTACACTTGCGATTACATCTGCTAACCATGTGTATGTGACCAATAAAATGTGATTTGATATAATTTGAAGAGATGCCAGGAAAAGTAGAAAAAATAAGGGCTATCTCAGAACAACATTTTATAATTACTGGACCACATACTTTGAATGGGCTAAAGCCCCCAAAAGCAACCAGGAAACTGCTGTGTTCCTCTCTTTCTATGCTCACAGTCTAGCTGTCTGTGTGGATGAATAACACAGGGTAAAATGAAGGTTGTGGGCAGGGGATGCTTCACCATGCAGAGTTCAGACATAGTTCACAGCCACACATGCAGGAACACAGGTTGGCCACATACAGCTGCACTGAGGAGGTACGAGCCCTCTTAGATTATCTCTTTTCTCCACAACTGGCGGAGGTCATTATTGCCTTGGGGGATGTTTTTAAAGACGTGGTGTCTTGTTTCTTGTTGATGTCTGCCTACCAGAGACCTTTCTGAAATGTTGATGAAGCATTTGAGGGAGAGAGGGGTCTGTAACAAGGAAGCAGATACATTGAAAGAGAAAAACTAATATAATGCTGTGATGTTTCAGATCTTACCCGGGAATGTAGGCCTATGTGGTGGATACCCAAACTTAAACTCAAAAGATATCACCGAAAAAGAAGAGACAGCTAGGGAGATGAGAGAAAGGGAGTCTGTGCTGCCAAGCTTTCTAAAGCAGGCAGGGATGAAACGTCGCCTTGTTCATAAGATGATTATGTTGTTAAATGAGATACCGCAATACTCTTGTAAGCGCTTAATCCAAGGATCTCCGGCTGCCTTGCAAATGTACCAGATGTCAGTGAGTATGACACAAAGCTCTGGAATGAGCAGCAGTATCCTCCTCGTACTTTCCCTTATCATTCTGTTATATTTCAAATGCAGTGGTAGCTTGGTGCTTGTTTTTATGGGACGCATTGTGTTGTACTCAATTACTTCATATGTTCCATGGAACATTTTAGTAATTTAGCAGACGCTATTATCCAGAGAAATTGGGGTTAAGTGCCTTGCTCAAGGGCACATCAACACATTTTTTCATCTAATCAGCTGGTGGATTCGAAACAGGAACGTTTAGGCCACTGGCCCAATGCTCTTAACCGCTAGGCTACCAGCCAATCTCAATGCAAAGACAAAGCGTACAACATGGGCAGAACCTCAAAAAAACAATGTTTCTGACTCGCTTCCCCTGAAAAACTTATTTCAGAAGTGCTCTCTTAGTGTTGCCTTGCTGTCCTCTCTCTCTCAATTCCCAGGTGCAGCTGTGGCACTATGCATGTTTGGGCTGCTCGTGCACAACCAGTTCAAAATTCCAATAGACTCAAATGCCACACAGCGTTAAGTTTGTGTAGAAAACTGATGTACCGCAGTGGGGGAAACTTCTAACTGCTTATTTCACCAGATCTCTCTTAGTATCGCTGTGATTTGTTGAATGTTCATTCTGATTCTCTCCCAATGCCCAGGTGAAACGTAAAGGGCGTGTGGACCGAGTTGGAGTAGCATTCTGTTTCCCTTGTCGAGAAGGGAAAAGCATGACATTGACAACATTACAGCGTGGAAACAGGTGAGGTCGTCGTGCACAGACCATCCCCATTGAATCAGAAGGCGAATTATGCTGAATTATCACGCTATCATTCCCACTAATTGCATCTGACTGGTTTTCCAGAGAGTATTGTAATTCCCTTAAATGAGTTAAAGCGTCTGTGATGAGCTATGCTTGAACTCAGTTAACACTAAGTGATATGTGACTGGTTTTCCTCATTGTTTACCATGAGCAGGCTACTCAGTGAAAGGTAGCTAAAATAAAAACTGGGGATAAAAAAAAAAAAATGTAATTAATAGTTTTCAAGGTGTATTAATTGCATTGCTTTTAGGGAGTATGGGTTTCATGTTACAAGCAATGTCACGGCAATGTCACGGCCACTTCCTTGAGGGGAACGAATCTTAAGTGCACTAACATAGCATATTGAACATGGATCACAAGACTTTAAATTAAACAATATCAAGTGCCAGATTTCTCAACTACTACCGAAGCAGTGTATGTTGAGAATCAAAGTCATTTAATCACATTAAATATGAATATTTTGATTTCCAAAGAAAAGGGCCCTGTTTCTGCACAGCACTGATGTCATTAACGACCTCTTCCCTCTCTCTTCCTCTCTCTTCCTCTCTCTCCCTCTCTGGCTCTCTGACTCTCATTATTTTATTAAACATTTTCTTAAAGTTGCTCTGTGTCTGGCACTCATGTTTGAGTTCTCAGCTGGCTGACGGGTTGTCACAGATAATACGTTTTAACTCCCCATGTGGGACCAAAACTCACTTTCCTTGTAATGTTCCTCATCATTGTATTCCCCTTTGAAGCCCCTTGAATGTAAATTGGAAAAATGTCAAGTAATAAGTGTCATAAACCTAGATGTGCCTTTAAATAATGTATCCTGTCACACACTTAAAATGTACGTTTTGCAGAATTAGTAAAGATTAAACGTACCGTACTTCGTCTTTATATTTAAACACCATATGGATCCATTATATTCTGATCTTATCAAACATCCATTAAGTGTGGCTTTAACAATAAGTCACACTAGACATTATAATAAACCTACCACTGTCATTAAATTCATGTTTGCACAATAATGTATAATTATCAGGTAATCAGATCTAGGCCTTTCCAGTTGAAAACCTAGACAGCCAGGTAATTACACAGCGATCTGTCACTTCAACTTCCAAGCATTCAGCCTCACGGGTGGCGCAGTGGTTAAGGGCGCTGTACTGCAGCGCCAGCTGTGCCACCAGAGACTCTGGGTTCGCGCCCAGGCTCTGTGGTAACTGGCTGCGACCGGGAGGTCTGTGGGGCGACGCACAATTGGCCTAGCGTCGTCCGAGTTAGGGAGGGTTTGGCCGGTAGGGAAATCCTTGTCTCATCGCGCACCGGCGGGCTGGGCGCAGTGTGCGCTATCCTCCGACACATTGGTGCGGCTGGCTTCCGGGTTGGATGACGCTGTGTTAAGAAGCAGTGCGGCTTGGTTGGGTTGTGTTTAGGAGGACGCATGACTTTCAACCTTCATCTCTCCCGAGCCCGTACAGGAGTTATAGCGATGAGACAAGATAGTAGCTACTAAAAACAATTGGATACCACAAAATTGGGGAGAAAAAAGGGGTAAAAAAAAAAATTTTTTTTAAACTTCCAAGCATTCCTAAACTATCAAACCTGAGCTATCAAACTTTAACTATCATTCCTGAACAATTATTCCAACACAATCGTTCCTAAACTACTATTCCTGAACTATCATTCCTGAATTATTATTTCTGAACGATCAAACTGTTAGAGGACTGGATGGCTGGCTATGGATGGAAGCTGCTCTGCCATGTGATCTAGCGTGGATGCTTCAGCAGCAACCCCAGCTCCCTTATTTGTCCCTTGGTGGCATGACTCAATGCTCCGTGGCAGTTTTGATAGACATTTCGCATTGAGCTCCTCTGTTCTCGCTTTCAGTTTCACGGTGCCACTTTCCCCATCCTCTCTGCACCGGAATAACAAGCCATTTCAGAAATTCCTCTCAGGGATCCCTGCTGAAGCATCCACGCTCCGGAGCCCGGATTTCTCGCCCCTCACCGGCTAAAGCCGCTCCAGAGCCAGGAAGGCACAGCTCAGTCGGCCAAGCCCGGCCACTGTTTCTGTGGGATAAGTTGGCCAGAATGTAAAATGTAAAATAGTTGCTTCGCCTGACGCTGACGCAGTGGCTGCCTCTGCTCCTCTCATCGGATGGCTGGTTAAGCATTCTCCAACTCATAAAGGATGCTGCTGTGCTGGTAAAAAACAAAGACAGCCCTCTAATTTATGCCTGGGACTAGTCTTGCTAGCTGTTGATCTGCATTCGGGCCACAGAAAACCCCAACTGTTGTGTCTGATTCCAGGGCTAAGACTGAGCTCTGAGGCTATGTTGAGCAGGAGGATTCTGTCAAGCTGCAGAGAATGCCAGGAAGTGGGGGAAGGTCTTGGATGGAAACATTTTATCTGAAGTAAGAGGAAACAAACTGCTAAAAGTGATTCCTGAATTTTTTATTCCTGAACTCTCATTCCTGAACTATGACTCCTGAAATATTATTCCTGAACTATCATTCTTGAACTACCATTCCTGACCTTTTTTTCCTGAATATTTATTCCTAAGATATCATTATTGATCAATCATTCCTGAACTATCAAACCTGAACTATCCTTCCTGAACAATTATTCAAACATTATCGTTCCTGAACTATAATTCCTGAACTATCATTCCTGAACTATTAATCCTAAACTATCATTCCTGAACTATTATTCCTGAACTATTAATACTAAACTTTTATTCCTAAACTATCATTCCTGATCTATTAAACCTTAACTATCATTCCTGAACTATCATTCCTGAACTATAAATCCTGAACTATTATTCCTAAACTTTTATTGCTGATCTATCATTCATGAACTATCATTGCTGATCTATCATTCCTGATATGTCATTCCCAAATTATTATTATTGATCTATTATTCCTGATCTATTATTCCTGATCAATCATTCCTGAAATATTATTCCTGAACTATCATTCCTGAACTATTATTCTTGATCTGGTATTCCTGATCTTTCCTAAATTATTATTTCTGAACAATCATTTCTGAACTATTATTCCTGAAATGTAATTCCTTGAATATCATTCCTAAACTATCATTCCTGAAATATTATTCCTAAACTATCAATCCTGATCTATGATTCCCACAATAGGTGTCTGTACCTCACAAAACTGTACGCTTTCGTTTTCACTTTTGTTATTTTGTGTGTGTTTTTTGAAAATAAAAATCATGAACACTTTCCACGCTGCCCTTTGGTCCACTCTTCATTCAACAAATGAGAGCGGGAACTATCCTGAACTATTATTCCTAAAATATCATTGCTGATCTATTATTCCTGATCTATTATTCCTGAACTATTATTCTTGATCTGATATTCCTGAACAATCATTCCTGAATGATTACTCCTGAACTATCATTCCTGAACTATTATTCCTGAAATTGAATTTCTGAAATATCATTCCTAAACTATCATTCCTGAAATACTATTCCTAAACTGTCATTCCTGAACTATTTTATCTAAACTATTATTCCTAAACTATCATTTCTGAAATACCATTCCTGAACTATTAATCCTGAACTATCACTCCTGAACTATTATTCCTGAACTATCATTCCTAAACTATTATTCATAAACTATCATTGCTGATCTATTATTCCTGAACTACTGTTACTGAACTACCATTCCTGAACTATTATTCCAACAATATCTTTCATGAACTATTATTCAAAAACTATTATCGCTGATCTATTATTCGTGAACTAATTTCTGATATATCATTCCTGATATATTATTCCTTATCTATTATTCCTGATCTATTTTTCCTGATCTATTATTCTTGAACTATCGTTCCTTAACTATTATTATTGATCTGTTATTCCTGAACTATCATTCATGTATGTTTATTCCTGAACTATCATTCCTGAAATATCATTCCTGAACTATTATTCATAAACTATAATTCCTGAACTATTATTCCTAAACTATCAGGCCTGAACTATTATTCCTGAACTATTTTTCCAAAACTTCCATTGCTGATCTATCATTCCTGAACTATCATTGCTGATCTATCATTACTGATATGTCATTCCTGAATCACTACTCCTGATCTATTATTCCTGATCTATCATTCCTGAATAATCTTTCCTGAACTATTATTCCTGAACTATCATTCCTGAAATGTCATTCCTGTACTATCTTTCCTGAATGATTATTCCCGAAAAATCATTGCAGAACTATTATTCATGAAATGTAAATCCTAAAACATTGCTCCTGATCTATTATTCCTGAACAATCATTCCTGAAATGTCATTCCTGAACTATCATTCCTGAATGATTATTCCTGAACTATCATTTCTGAAATATCATTTCTGAACTGTTATTCCTGAACTATTATTCTTGATCTGATATACCTGAAACGTCATTCCTGAACTATTTATCCTGCAATGTTATTCATAAACTATCGTTCCTGATCTATTATTCCAGAACTATCATTCCTGAATGTCATTCCTGTACAATCTTTACTGAATGATTATTCCTGAACTATCATTCCTGAACTATTATTCATAAAATATCATTGCTGATCTATTATTCCTGAACTATTGATCTATGTATCTGAACAATCATTCCTGAACTATTGTTACTGAACGTCCATTCATTAACTATTATTGCTGATCTATTATTCGTGAATGATCATTTCTGATCTATAATTTCTGATATGTCATTCCTGAATTATTTTTCCTGATCTTTTATTTCTGATGTATTTTTTCCTGATGTATTAATCCAGACTTATTATTCCCGATCCCTTATTCTTGAACTATTATTCCTTAACTATTATTCTTAATCTGGTATTCCTGAACTATCATTCCTGTATGATTATTCCTAAACTATCATTCCTGAAATATCATTCCTGAACTGTTATTCATAAACTATCATGCCTGAACTATTATTCCTGAGCATTTATTCCTGAACTATTATTCCAAAACTTTCATTGCTGTTCTATCATTACCTACACTGTCATTGTTGATCTATCATCACTGATATGTCATTCCTGAATCATTATTCCTGATCTATTATTCCTGATCTATCGTTCCTGAATTATCTTTCCTGAACTATTATTCCTGAACTATCTTTCCTGAAAAATCATTCCTGAACTATTATTCCTGAAATGTAATTCCTAAAACATTGTTACTGATCTATTATTCCTGAACAATCATTCCTGAAATGTCATTCCTGAACTATCATTCCTGAATGATTATTCCTGAACTATCATTCCTGAACTGTAATTCCTGAACTATCATTCCTGAACTATTATTCCTAAACTATCATTCCTGAACTATTATTTCTGAACATTTATTCCTGAACTATTATTTCAAAACTTTCATTGCTGATCTATCATTCCTGAACTATCATTGCTGATCTATCATTACTGATATGTCATTCCTGAATTATTATTCCTGATCTATTATTCCTGATCTATCATTCCTGAACTATTATTCTTGATCTATTATTCCTGAACTATTATTCCTGAACTATTATTCTTGATCTATTATTCCTGAACTATTATTCCTGAACTATTATTCTTGATCTATTATTCTTGATCTATTATTCCTGAACTATTATTCCTGAACTATTATTCCTGAACTATCCCACCTAAAATATCTTTCCTTTTCTATTATTCCTTTTCTATTATTCCTGAACTATCAAACCTGAACTATCAAACCTGAACTATCAAACCTGAACTATCAAACCTGAACTATCAAACCTGAACTATCAAACCTGAACTATCAAACCTGAACTATCAAACTTGAACTATCAAACCTGAACTATCAAACCTGAACTATCAAACCTGAACTATCAAACCTGAACTATCAAACCTGAACTATCAAACCTGAACTATCAAACCTGAACTATCAAACCTGAACTATCAAACCTGAACTTTCAAACCTGAACTATTATTCCAACACTATCATTCCGGAACAATTAATCCTGAATTATCATTCCTGAAATATTGTTCCTGAACTATCAATCCTGAACTATTAATCTTGATCTGTTATTACTGAACTATCATTCCTGAATTATTATTCCTGAACTATCATTCCTGAACAATTATTCCTAAACTATCATTATTTATCTATTGTTCCTGAACTATGAAACCTGAACAATCCAACCCTAAACGTCATTCCTGAACTATTATTGCAAAACTATCATTTCTGAACTATTATTCCAAAACGTTCATTCCTGAACTAGTTATCCTGAACTATTATTTCAACACTATCATTCCTGAATTATCATTCCTTAAACGTCATTCCTAAACTATTATTGCAAAACTATCATTTATGAACTATTATTCCAAAAGTTTCATTCCTAAACTAGTTATCCTGAACAATTTTTCCTAAACTATCATTCCTGATCTGTTTTTCCTGAACTATCATTCCTGAACTATCATTCCTGAACTATCATTCCTGAACTATCATTCCTGAACTATCATTCCTGAACTATCATTCCTGAACTATTATTACTGAATTATTTTTGCTGAACTATCATTCCTGAACTATCATTGATGATCCATCATTCATGAATTATTATTCCGGATCCATAATTCCTGATCTATTTTTCCTGATCTATCTTTCCTGATTTATCATTCCTGAACTATTATTCTTGAACAATAATTCCTGTACTATTGTGTTTGATCTGTTATTCCTGAACTATCATTCCTGAATGATTTTTCCTGAACTATCACTCCTGAACTATCAATGCTGAACAATTATTTTTAGTCTATCAAACCTGAACTATCAAACCTGAACTATGATTCCTGAACCGTCATTCTTGATCAATTATTCCAACACTGTCGTTCCTGAACTATTTTTCCTGAACTATCATTCCTGAACAATTGTTCCTGAACTATCAATCCTGAACTATTATTCTTGATCTGTTATTCCTGAACTATCATTCTTGAAATATTATTTCTGAGCTATTCTCCTGAACTATCAAACTGTTAGAGGACTGGACGGCTGGCTATGGATGGAAGCTGCTCTGCCATGTGATCTAGCTCCAACCCCAGCTCCCTTATTTGTCCCTTGGTGGCATGACTCAATGCTCCGTGGCAGTTTTGATAGACATTTCGCATTGAGCTCCTCTGTTCACGCTTTCAGTTTTACGGTGCCACTTTCCCCATCCTCTCTGCACCGGAATAACAAGCCATTTCAGAAATTCCTCTCAGGGATCCCTGCTGAAGCATCCACGCTCCGGAGCCCGGATTTCTCGCCTCTCACCGGCTAAAGCCGCTCCAGAGCCAGGAAGGCACAGCTCAGTCGGCCAAGCCCGGCCACTGTTTCTGTGGGATAAGTTGGCCAGAATGTAAAATGTAAAATAGTTGCTCGCCTGACGCTGACGCAGTGGCTGCCTCTGCTCCTCTCATCGGATGGCTGGTTAAGCATTCTCCAACTCATAAAGGATGCTGCTGTGCTGGTAAAAAACAAAGACAGCCCTCTAATTTATGCCTGGGACTAGTCTTGCTAGCTGTTGATCTGCATTCGGGCCACAGAAAACCCCAACTGTTGTGTCTGATTCCAGGGCTAAGACTGAGCTCTGAGGCTATGTTGAGCAGGAGGATTCTGTCAAGCTGCAGAGAATGCCAGGAAGTGGGGGAAAGTCTTGGATGGAAACATTTTATCTGAAGTAAGAGGAAACAAACTTCTAAAAGTGAAAGGTGGTTAGTTTCTACTGCATCTTAGGCCTCCGGTGAGTCATGAACTGTGGTGATTTTATCATGTACATCTCGGTGGTGCAAATACATCATTTTTTTTTTTTTTGGGTGGGGGGTTGCATGCCAGCAAAGCAACAACACACAACACAATAAAACAATACATTAATTGCACTAAAACAGTGACAAACGGGGACCACAAACTGTTAGGGCCTACATAAAGCTGCCCAACAACAAAGTCCCAACAGCACAACATACACTTAGTATTACTTTCCTAGCTACAGTATACATATCTCTCTGTCATATTACATCATTTATGCAGCAGCATACAATACATTTTTGGACTCACCATGTTGTGCTGCACTCACTTGAACAGGAAGGCGGTGGGGCGGTCCTTCCTTTGTCATCAAAGTCTGTCATTCTCTGGATGTATGTGCTTTCAAGACAACTGGGAACTCTGAAAAAACAAGGTCGAATCATGATGACGTCAGTGATCTTCAGGTCATACGGTAGTTCTAGAAATTCTGATTTGGATGACCTTTCAAAACGTATTGTACTCACTGAGGTCAGATTTCCCAGTTCTAAGTTAACAGTTGTTTTGAGCGAGGCAGAAATCATGCCTGTTTGACAGCATGGCCAATGTTGAATGTTTATAATTTTAAGCTTGGAAAAGAGACCCTTAAACTAAGAATTGGGACCACACACCTACTCCACTGTATAGCAGGCTAGTGATTGCTTTGCAATGCTTGCAATTAGCCACTGATTCCTTCCAAACCACTCATTGTTGAATTTGCATTTCCAACTTGTTGTGTAATGTTTATGTACAATTGCCGATGAGTTTTATCTATAACTTCTCTTCATGATTTCTCTTCATATGACAAGGATTAAAAAGGATTTGCCAGTAGTGTCGACTTGATTTACGATGATGACTACTAACTAAGATTTTGAAAGTATGATGTTGACATCATCAGTCCAATCACAGCCACTGTAGATATAACGTTATTTGACGTCATTTTATCTGTGGCCAATGACCTTGAGCCTTCTTGGATGGGCACTTCTATTGTAACTCTATGGCAGCACTCAAAGGGCTTGATTTTTTGGCAGTGACTTGAGTGACAGAAGACTGAGTCAATCACAGCACATATAGAGAACATTACCAACCCCTATGCTCCGTATTTTCCACTGGATGCCCCCCAACCACAGAAAGCACCAAGCTAGGCTGAAACACCTGCATTTTGGAGCTGCATTACTGAAGAAAGCATAAAAGAGACCATGTTTTTGTATTTTGTTTGCAAACTGATGCGTGACACGCATTAATGCCAAACTAACATTCGGAATAGGCAACCCCAATTTTTTTTTGTTTGCAAAATATGTGGGGGTCAAAACAGGTGCCCTGAAAGATGAGTCACCACTGGTCATAATAGCAATTCATTGTAGACTTTGCGTCCATGGTGAATCATCCAACCCCTATTAAGTCATTGTGATGAATGCTCAAGTGAAGATTGTTAATTGAAGTTACCTGGGATCTTGCTCGCCTATACAGTACCTGCCCAGCGCAGCTCAGAAGGATCCCAGCGAGAGACTAAGAGCTGGAATTGGATTTGAAGCTCTGAGGCAGGGAAGCACGCAAGTAATAAAAAGCTACACTCCCACACACACCAAGGAGGGTGATTTCCCCAAGTACACTACCCCTGGCTAGATATGTTGAATTTATACATGTAGAGTATGTACATCCAACTCCAACCTACAGAAACCAGAGGGGGAAAGCCCAGGCGAGTACCTTGGCGAGCATTTCTCATTAACATCAATCAAAATCAAAACAAACTTTATTTATACAGAACACTTCTTAAAACAAAAATCATATGAAGGTGCTTCAATCAATCTGTTGTTACGTAATCTATTGCTTTTCATTAAGTACTTGTGTGCATTCCAGTCATTACAATGAGTCTGTCGTCCTCTAGCTACTTACACCTGCCTCTTCTGGTATTTATTGAATGAAGTGACCCAATTGCCCCGGCCAGCAACAGCAAAAGGGCGTAGTGATTGGCTACTGCCCCCTGGTGGTCCAATAGAAACTGGATGAGCGGCTCTGATGACCCGATGAGCCACTTTTTTGGGTTTCCAAGGTGACGACACCGCACCTTGCAGCCGATGTCTGATTTGATAAGCCAGGATGATGATATGCTGACACACAATGTACACTGTCATCAGCGGATAACCTGAAGCCTGCAAACCAGGAAAGACGGAGGAGTGTACGAAGTGATATAACGGAGATGTGAGGTGGCGGAGAAAAATATGACCCACCCTGATATAAGTAGGATATATAATGAGCTAAAAGCACTGAGATATGGAGAATGTATACGAGAGAGAGAGAGAGAGAGAGAGAGAGAGAGAGAGAGAGAGAGAGAGAGAGAGAGATAGAGACAGAAAGATGAGAGGGGGAAAGAGAGAGAGACAAAGAGAGACAGAGAGAGAGAAAGAGAGAGAAAGAGATCGAAAGAGATAGAGAGAGAGCGAAAGAGAGAGAGAGAGGAAGAGACAAAGAGAGAAAGAGAGAGAGAGACAAAGAGAGAGAGAGAGACAAAGAGAGAGAGACAAAGAGAGAGAGAGAGACAAAGAGAGAGAGAGACAAAGAGAGAGAGACAAAGAGAGAGACAAAGAGAGAGAGAGAGAGAGAAAAAGAGAGAGAGAGGAAGAGAGAGAGAGAAATATTGCATTGCTGCGATGTTGGATAAACAAATCATCTTATTCTCAGCTCAGCCAAGTCAATGGTTTAACACATGAAACTAGTGCTCCCTGCTCTCTTTATTCTCCATTCTGCATTGTGAAGAAATGTACATCACATATCAGGCCTACTCATCTCTGCCAGGCATTTTAAAGAGGCTCCTTGCCCCTGGTGATTCATACATTTAATTAGCTGTAGTTGATCAGAGCCTCCGCAGAAACAATAGTTGGCCAACCAGCACATGCCTTGTGTTACACACACCCATACTGACCTGGTTACAGACCCATACTGACCTGGTTATAGACCCACACTGACCTGGTTACAGACCCACACTGACCTGGTTACAGACCCATTCTGACCTGGTTATAGACCCACACTGATCTGGTTACAGACCCATAGTGACCTGGTTATAGACCCACACTGACCTGGTTACAGACCCACACTGACCTGGTTACAGACCCACACTGACCGGGTTACAGACCCATACTGACCTGGTTACAGACCCACACTGACCTGGTTATAGACCCATACTGACCTGGTTATAGACCCATACTGACCTGGTTATAGACCCATACTGACCTGGTTACAGACCCACACTGACCTGGTTACAGACCCATTCTGACCTGGTTATAGACCCACACTGATCTGGTTACAGACCCATAGTGACCTGGTTATAGACCCACACTGACCTGGTTACAGACCCACACTGACCTGGTTACAGACCCACACTGACCGGGTTACAGACCCATACTGACCTGGTTACAGACCCACACTGACCTGGTTATAGACCCATACTGACCTGGTTATAGACCCATACTGACCTGGTTATAGACCCATACTGACCTGGTTATAGACCCATACTGACCTGGTTACAGACCCACACTGACCTGGTTACAGACCCACACTGACCTGGTTACAGACCCACACTGACCGGGTTACAGACCCATACTGACCTGGTTACAAACCCACACTGACCTGGTTATAGACCCATACTGACCTGGTTATAGACCCATACTGACCTGGTTATAGACCCATACTGACCTGGTTATAGACCCATACTGACCTGGTTACAGACCTATGGAGAGAAGGGCAAGAAAATAGCCCCTGGATGTAGCTAGCCACTGTATCTTAACATGGACGATGGTGTCAGTCATGGCTTGACCTTGCGGGCCACATTATATTTTGATTGATTTCCCCTCCAACGGTTGCGCTGGGAGGGGACAGAGGCTGGAGAGAGCAGCGGGACAGGGAGAGCTCTATCCAGGCCACTGGAGCATCAGAAATGGCCCTAGGCTGGAACTAAGCCCTCGTCGGTGTCTCTGCTCCGGGTGACATTGATCCATCTGCCCCATGTCATCACAGACCCAAAATAAAGCATTGCTATAGCATGGGCAGTGACATGGATAGACAGGGCTAAAACAAATATATTCTTACATTTGATGTTTAGTTGAATGTGTTTAATTATTTGATTATTACTGATGAATGTGTTTGTCTTTTATGACCATGTTTTTTTTTTGGTCGCATTTTGTATTTATAGTTTGATGTGTGTATTTTCTGTCATTTCTGTAATTCAGGGCTCATCTGTAAAAGAGACCTTAGTCTCAGTATGACTACTTAAAACAATACATAAAAAATATGGGCAAGGACAGGGATAGAGAGATACAAGGGGTTTCATGAACTAAACACAATCAAATCAAATTGTATTTGTCACATGCGCCGAATACAACAGGTGTAGACCTAACAGTGAAATGCTTATGTACAAGCCCTTAAGCAACAATGAGGAGTAAGAAAATATTTGCTAAATAAACAAAAGTTTATTTTTTTACACAAATAACAAAACAATAATAACAATAACGAGGCTATGTACAGAGGGTACCGGTACCGAGTCAATATGCGGGGTTACAGGTTAGTCAAGGTAATAGGTACATGTAAGTAGAGGTAAAGTGACTGTGAATAGATAATAAACAGAGAGTAGCAGCAGCTTTGGTACCGCTTGCCGTGCTTTGGCATAGAGAACAATCTATGAGTTGGGTGGTTGGAGTGATACACAATTTTTAGGGCCTTCCCCTGACACCGCCAGGTATAGAGGTCCTGGATGACAGGAAGCTTGACCCCAGCGATGTACTAGGCCATATGCACTACCCTCTGTAGCGCCTTGCGATCGGATGCTTAGCAGTTGCCATACCAGGCGGTGATGCAACCGGTCAGGATGCTCTTGATGGTGCAGCTGTATAACTTTTTGAGGATCTGGGGTCCCATGCCACATATTTTCAGTCTCCTGAGGGGGAATATTAGTTGTTGAGCCCTCTTTACAACTGACTTGGTATGTTTGGACCATGATAGTTTGTTGGTGATGTGGACACCAAGGAACTTGAAGCTCTCAACCTGCTCCACTACAGCCACATTAATGTGAATGTGGGCATGCTCAGCCCTCCTTTTCTTGTAGTCCATGATCAGCTCTTTTGTCTTGCTCACAGTGAGGGAGAGGTTGTTGTCCTGGCACCACACTGCCAGGTCTCTGATCTCCTCCCTACAGGCTGTCTCATTGTTGTCGGCAAACTTTTTATTTTGTTTATTTATTTTATTTCCCCTTTATTTAACCAGGTAGGCTAGTTGAGAACACCTTTATTTAACCAGGTAGGCTAGTTGAGAACAAGTTCTCATTTGCAACTGCGACCTGGCCAAGATAAAGCGTAGCAATTTGACACATACAACAACACAGAGTTACACATGGAATAAACAAAACATACAGTCAATAATACAGCAGAATAAAAGAAAACAAAAAGTCTATATACAGTGAGTGAGAATGAGGTAAGATAAGGGAGTTAAGGCAACAAATAGGCCATGGTGGCAAAGTAATTACAATATAGCAATTAAACACTGGAATGGTAGATGTGCAGAAGATGAATGTGCAGGTAGAGATACTGGGGTGCAGAGGAGCAAAATAAATACATAAATACCAGTATGGGAATGAGGTAGGTAGATAGATGGGCTGTTTACAGATATGCTAAGTACAGGTGCAGTGATCTGTAAACTGCTCTGACAGCTGGTGCTTAAAGCTAGTGAGGGAGATGTGAGTCTCCAGCTTCAGAGATTTTTGCAATTCGTTCCAGTCATTGGCAGCAGAGAACTGGAAGGAAAGACGACCAAAGGAGGAATTGGCTTTGGGGGTGACCAGTGAGATATACCTGCTGGAGCGCGTGCTACGAGTGGGTGCTGCTATGGTGACCAGTGAGCTGAGATAAGGCGGGGCTTTACCTAGCAGAGACTTGTAGATAACCTGTAGCCAGTGGGTTTGGCGACGAGTATGAAGCGAGGGCCAACCAACGAGAGCGTACAGGTCTCAATGGTGGGTAGTGTATGGGGCTTTGGTAACAAAATGGATGGCACTGTGATAGACTGCATCCAGTTTGTTGAGTAGAGTGTTGGAGGCTATTTTATAGATGACATCACCAAAGTCGAGGATCGGTAGGATGGTCAGTTTTACAAGGGTATGTTTGGCAGCATGAGGGAAGGATGCTTTGTTGCGATATAGGAAGCCGATTCTAGTTTTAATTTTGGATTGGAGATGCTTAATATGAGTCTGGAAGGAGAGTTTACAGTCTAACCAGACACCCAGGTATTTGTAGTTGTCCACGTATTCTAAGTCAGAGCCGTCCAGAGTAGTGATGCTGGACGGGCGAGCAGGTGCGGGCAGCGATCGATTGAAAAGCATGCATTTAGTTTTACTTGCATTTAAGAGCAGTTGGAGGCCATGGAAGGAGAGTTGTAGGGCATTGAAACTCGTCTGGAGTTTAGTTAACACAGTGTCCAAGGAGGGGCCAGAAGTATACAGAATGGTGTTGTCTGCGTAGTGGTCGGATCAGAGAATCACCAGCAGCAAGAGCGATATCATTGATGTATACAGAAAAGAGAGTCGGCCCGAGAATTGAATCCTGTGGCACACCCACCATAGAGACTGTCAGAGGTCCAGACAACAGGCCCTCTGATTTGACACACTGAACTCTATCAGAGAAGTAGTTGGTAAACCAGGCGAGGCAATCATTTGAGAAACCAAGGCTGTCGAGTCTGCCAATAAGAATGTAGTGATTGACAGAGTCGAAAGCCTTGGCCAGGTCGATGAATACGGCTGCACAGTAATGTTTCTTATCAATGGCGGTTATGATGTCGTTTAGAACCTTGAGCGTGGCTGAGGTGCACCCATGACCAACTCTGAAAACAGATTGCATAGCGGAGAAGGTATGGTGGGATTCAAAATGGTCAGTAATCTGTTTGTTAACTTGGCTTTCGAAGACCTTAGAAAGACAGGGTAGGATAGATATAGGTCTGTAGCAGTTTGGGTCTAGAGTGTCACCCCCCTTGAAGAGTGGGATGACAGCATCAGCTTTCCGATCTTTGGGAATCTCAGACGATACGAAAGAGAGGTTGAACAGGCTAGTAATAGGGGTTGCAACAATTTTGGCAGGTAATTTTAGAAAGAGAGGGTCCAGATTGTCTAGCCCGGCTGATTTTTAGAGGTCCAGATTTTGCAGCTCTTTCAGAACATCAGCTATCTGGATATGGGTAAAGGAGAAATGGTGGGTGCTTTGGCGGGTTGCTGTGGAGGGTGCCGGGCAGTTGACCGGGGTAGGGGTAGCCATGTGGAAAGCATGGCCAGCCGTAGAGAAATGCTTATTGAAATTCTCAATTATAGTGGATTTATCGGTGGTGACAATGTTTCCTAGCCTCAGAGCAGTGGGCAGCTGGGAGGAGGTGCTCTTATTCTCCATGGACTTTACAGTGTCCCAGAACTTTTTTGAGTTAGTACTACAGGACGAAAATTTCTGTTTGAAAAAGCTTGCCTTAGCTTTTCTAACTGCCTGTGTATATGTGTTCCTAACTTCCCTGAAAAGTTGCATATCACAGGGGCTATTCGATGCTAATGCAGAACGCCACAGGATGTTTTTGTGCTGGTCAAGGGCAGACAGGTCTGGCGTGAACCAAGGACTATATCTATTCCTAGTTCTACATTTTTTGAGAGGGGCATGCTTATTTAAGATGGTGAGGAAGGCACTTTTAAAGAATAGCCAGGCATCATCTATTGACGGGATGAGGTCAATGTCATTCCAGGATACCCCGGCCAGGTCGATTAGAAAGGCCTGCTCGCAGAAGTGTTTCAGGGAGCATTTGACAGTGATGAGGGGTGGTCGTTTGGTCGCAGACCCATTACGAATGCAGGCAATAAGCCAGTGATCGCTGAGATCTTGATAGAAAACAGCAGAGATGTATTTGGAGGGCGAATTAGTTAGGATGACATCTATGAGGGTGCCCATGTTTACTGATTTGGGGTTGTACCTGGTAGGTTCATTGATAATTTGTGTGAGATTGAGGGCATCAAGCTTAGTTTGTAGGATGGCCAGGGTGTTAAGCATGTCCCAGTTTAGGTCACCTAGTAGCACGAGCTCAGAAGATAGATGGGGGGCAATCAGTTCACATATAGTATCGAGGGCACAGCTGGGGGCAGAGGGAGGTCTATAGCAAGCGGCAACAGTGAGAGACTTGTTTCTGGAAAGGTGAATTTTTAGAAGTAGAAGCTCAAATTGTTTGGGTACAGACTTAGAAAGTAATACAGAACTCTGCAGCCTATCTTTGCAGTAGATTGCAACACCGCCCCCTTTGGCAGTTCTATTTTGGAGGAAGACGCTATAGTTAGCAATTGAGATTTCAGGGTTTTTGGTGGTTTTCCTAAGCCAGGATTCAGCTAAGACATCTGGGTTGGCAGAGTGTGCTAAAGCAGTGAGTAAAACAAACTTAGGGAGTAGGCTTCTAAGGTTAACATGCATGAAACCAAGGCTTTTACATTTACAAAAGTCAACAAATGAGAGCACCTGGGGGGTGGGAGTGGAGCTAGGCACTGCAGGACCTGGATTAACCTCCACATCACATCACCAGGAACAGAGGAGAAGTAAGATAAGGTTACGGCTAAAGACTATACGAACTGGCCGCCTAGCACGTTCAGAACAGAGAGTAAAAGGAGCAGGTTTCTGGGCACGATAGCATAGATTCAAGGCATAGTGTACAGACAGAGGTAATGTAGGATGTGAGTACACTGGAGGTAAACCTAGGCAATGAGTAATGAAGAGAGAGATATAGTCTCTAGAGATGTTTAAACCAGGTGAAGTCATCGCATATGTAGGAGGTGGAACAACATGGTTGGTTAAGGCATATTGAGCAGGGCTAGAGGCTCTACAGTGAAATAAGACAGTAATCACTAACCAGAACAGTAATGGACAATGCGTATTGATATTAGAGAGAGGCATGCATAGCCAAGTGAACATATGGGTCCAGTGAGTGGTTGGGCTGGCTGGGGACACGGCGATTCCGACAGTTAGCAGGCTAACAAGCTAACAGTTAGGAGGCCAGAGCTAAACAAGCTGGCAGCTAGTAGACCAGGGCAAGCTAGCAATTAGCAGGCCGGGTTAATGATGGTATTGGAATTGTGCTTGGCCACGCAGTCGTGAGTGAACACGGAGTACAGGAGGGGACTAAGCACGCACCCCTGAGGGGTCCCTGTGTTGAGGATCAGTGTGGAAGATCTGTTTTTGCCCTTCCTTACCACCTGGGCGTGGTGCGTCAGGAAGTCCAGGATCCAATTGCAGAGAGAGCTGTTTGGTCCCACGGTCCTTAGCTTAGTGATGAGCTTTTAGGGCACTATGGTGTTGAACGCTGAGCTGTAGTCAATGAATAGCATTCTCACATAGGTGTTCCTTTTGTCCAGGTGTGAAAAGGCAACGTGGAGTGCAATAGAGATTGCATCATCTGTGAATCTGTTGGGGCGGTATGTGAATTGGAGTGGGTCTAAGGTTTTCGGGATGATAGTGTTGATATGAGCTGTCAAAGCATTTCAAAGTGCTTTCAAAGCATGACTACATACGTGAGTTCTATAGATCGATAGTCATTTAGGCAGGTTACCTTGGCGTTCGTGGGCACAGGGACTATGGTGGTCTGCTTGAAACGTAGATTTTACTAACTCGGTCAGGGAGAGGTTGAAAATGTCAATGAAGACACTTGCCAGTTGGTCAGCGCATGCTCTGAGTACAAGTCTGGCCCTGGTAATCTTTTGAATATTGGCCTGTTTAAAGGTCTTACTCACATAGAGCGTGATCACACACTCGTCCGGAACAGTTGGGGCGCTCATGCATGGTTCAGTGTTGCTAGCCTCGAAGCAAACATAGAATGTATTTAGCTGGTCTGTTAGGCTCGCAGCTGGGTTTCCCTATGTTATCCATAATAGTTTGCAAACCCTGCCGCATCTGATGAGCATCAGAGCCAATGTAGTAGGATTCAATCTTAGTCCTAAATTGATGCTTGATGGTTCGTCGGAGGGCACAACGGGAATTATTTTAAACGTGCGGATTAGTGTCCCGCTCCTTGTAAGCGACAGCTCTAGCCTTTAGCTCAGTGCGGATGTTGCCTGTAGTCCATGGCTTCTGTTTGTGATATGTATGTACGGACACTGTGAGGATGACATCATCAATGCACTTATTGATGAAGCCATTGACTGATGTAGTATACTTCTCAATGCCATTGGATGAATCCCAGAACATATTCCAGTCTGTGCTGGCAAAACAGTCCTGTATTGTTCGATGTCATCTAACATTTTCTTACTTACAGAATCCTATTACAATTACTCAGTTATTTCAGTTTTGTGAATAGCTTTGAACAGCTTTTTAGCCAATTAGATTGCATATTTCCCTGAACCCAGAACAATACAACTAAGTTGATTGTCCACCTGTCCCATTTCTGAGGCCTTACGGTTTAAGCACACATCTGAGCAGTGTCTCTAACTGACCTAATACTCCCTGCGACATTTGCTGAGGAAACATGATCCCACAGCCCCCCACCCCCCCTCGCATCCCCTACGTAAAAAAATGAAATAAAAAGCCTTTCGTGAACTAACACTCACACTTGTCTTTTTCACCCCCTGTTAGCACTGATTCTGCTGATAGCTACTTTATTGAGGAAACATGTACTTACTATGACTGAGATATTGTATGTGGTTGTCCCACTTAGCAATCTTAAGATGAATGCACTAGCATTAAGTTGCACTGGATAAGATTGTCTGCTAAATGACTA